>NW_021620894.1:0-96417 GCF_004785775.1 Grammomys surdaster | reverse complement strand
CTCCTCCTCCTCCTCCTCCTCCTCCTCCTCCTTCTCCTTCTTCATCTTTTTTAAATAAAAGAAAACCACAGAGATGAATAGTTGCCCCAAGAGGCCAGATCTTTTGGGTTGGACTCCATCTTAGAGAATCTGACCTAAGGTTGAATTTGAGTTAACTACCAAGCACCAGTTTCCAGGTTACTTCCCCTCAAATCTGTACTTCCCGGTTACAAGCCTGCCCCTGGCACTTCACTCCTAATAATCACCAGTCAGGAGAAAAGCAGAAGTTAAGTTTAGGGTTTGGATCCCAGCACCAGTCAATTGTGTTAAAGGACAAATAAAATACCATAATGGACCCCAATAAGATGAGTGCCAGGCTAAATAACCCCTTCTCGATTCTATAAATACTGCTTGAAACTGGACTCGGGGCTGCACTCTGTCAGAGACTGTGGTGCGGCCCGAGCTCGAGCTTGTAACCAAGAGACCCTAGTGCGATTGCATCGGAGTCGGCTCTTTGGTGATCTTTTGGGGATAAACTGATCCAACAGTCTAACATGCTAAGATTACCTTTCAATCATCTATAAACTTTAAGATGTCTTTGTAAGCCTTGAAGCTTACAAAATTTACAAAAGATATGGACCTGGGAAAACTGTTCATTTGTTTGTTTACTTTAAAGAGGCACTAGTGGCCAAAAATATTCTTTATACCCTGAAAGTGCATACATTTGTTTGCATGTACAGACCATATATAAAAGCAAAGAGTGTATATATAAGCACAGAGGTAAATCCTCTTCTGATACCTTGGCATGAAGAGTTTAACAGATCAGGAAAGGGCTGTTATCTAAGAGGAGGAATCTCACCCTGGAACAAGAGTAATCATCTCTTAAAACCGGAAAAGGGGATAACAGTTGAAATGTAAATAAAAAAAATCCAATAAAATAAAAAAATTGAAAAAAGTCACAATTTAAAACAAACAAAAACAAAAACAACCCAACCAATGTCCTTAGTCAGTTTGGCCCATGTTGTAGACCCAGAATTGAGACAAGAATTCATCCAGGGCACAAAACCTTGGCCAGAACTTTATAATTATGTTTATCTTGTTCATGTATAATCATACATGATTTAGACTGCTTTGTGTTTTTCTTTTTCTTTTCCTGCCTCCCAAGTGCTGGGATTAAAGCTGTGTGCCATCACACCCACCAAATGTGTAGCTCAAGCTGGTGATAAAATAGATTTTTTTATAAGCCAATATTTTTAATGTTATTATTTGTTAAGTCTTCTCTAATCTCCACTGTGAAAGGAAAGTTTAACACAAAGATCTTTAGTAAGCATGTATATATGTAGTCCAAAATTAATTAAAAAACTTATATTTAACCATTTTATATAAGAATATTTTGAGGGGCTGAGGAGATGGCTCAACAGTTAAGGACATTGGCTGCTCTTACAGAGGTCCTGGGTTCAATTCCCACTACCCATATGACAGGTCACAACTGTAACTTCATTTCCAGGGGTTTTGATGCCCTGTTCTGGTCTCCATGGATACAAGCACACAGGTACTTCACAGGCAAGCATGCAGGCAAAACACTCCTACCATGAAATAAAATAAAAAATAATAAAAAAAGAATGTTTTGAATATAAAATCATATAATTTTTATATTTCCATGACTATAATACAAGTGAAATAAAATTTGTAATTAATATGGATTTATTTAGGACCTGGTTTTGAAGGAAATCATTGCACACACACACATATATATATGTATATATATATACATATATACATACACACACACAGACTTATATATGTAGAGGTATAAAACATAAAATATGTAAAACAAATGGAATAGCTTAATAAAATTTTTATCTATGACTAATGAACGTGGTTTATATAAACAATTAGCATTTTAAAGTTTTTATGACATCCTTAGTATATCCAAAGACGTCACTCTAATAGATTTAAGATGTTCAGAGTACCAGGTATTTATTTATCAGGTCTCTTAATACATCATCAAAATACTCACATTTGTAAATCTGCATGTGTGTGTTTTATTTAGGCATGCCAAATAATAAAAATAGTTTTAGCACACAATTAAATGAGTAGTAATGAAAAGCTAGTGCTATTCATTTATGTTTTTTCTATATACAAACAACACACAAGAGCAATCATCACACACACAGATGACATAATTGTATGAAATCTAGCTGTGGTCCATAAAAAAGGTAGAAAATTTATATTCCACTCTCTTGAAAGTTTGAGAAAGGCTTAGAAATGCAGAGATCATAAGGTGAAGTCTGTCACGCAGACTCAAGGTGATGACTCCTCCTCTTCCTAAAAGCTGACTAGCGTAGGAGGAGATGCCCTTACAGATAAAACAATTTTCTTCAATGTTACTTTGGACCAAAGTCCGTTTTGTTTTGACTCATTTTTAGTGAGGCTAAATCATATTCTCCATGCTTGTGTTTATATCTTAAATAAAAAGAAAAGAAGTAGGTTTCTTTCATGTGCTGTTTAGATCAGGCATCATCTCTTGGTCTGATGTCAGTCTGCGTGTCTAGACTGGACAATGCTGCTCTGTCTCTTCTCTTGGGATTAGACAACACAGCATGTCCCATACAACTTCTTACCTAGCCTTAGGTCTTTACTAATGTTCAAGTGACTACTTTTTTCTCTAGGCATTCCTAGAGGCCCTCAGATTACACTGCATCTGTCCAGTGTAAAGCTGAAAGGCATGCATACACACCATAGCAGAGAGGATGGGCAGGAAAGCAAGAAGCAGAATGTCAGGTAGAGAGAAAAGTACAGAAGCAGTTGTTCCTTTGGTGCCGTTGATGAAGAATAGTTTTCCACCATGCTTTGCTAGAATCAAGAGAGTAGCTTAAGACATGTGGGCAATTAAATCTCATAATGGTGTCCCCCAGAAAAAATAATGTACTGTTACATATGAGACAGGGGTGGAGTTTAGATGAATCTAGTTTAAGTTTCGGTGCCAGTGGTGCTTAACAAGCACTAAGTAGATCCCTGGCCAGAAAAATAATCAAGGAAATCCAAGGTAACACGGATCATGCTTAGCAGGGTTGATCTGCCAAACAGCAGGGAAACGTCACCAACATGCTTAAAGATGGATCTTAGCAAAAAGCCTTAGCGATGGATGTCTGCAGTGAGAAGACAGGGGATACAGCTCTTATGTGTGTATCCTTAGCAGCCGTAGGAGCTCCCCCAAGCCTCAGGGACCTCAATTCAGGTGAAACCTGGATATGTGGATTCAGTGCAGGCAGGAGTTTTAAAACTAATGTATGTAATGAAGACACCTGAAGTATGAGGATTCAAAAGCAAAGAGCTGATCAAAGAAAGACATAAGCCGTCTGAGTTCGAGCATAGCTTCCCAGCAAAAAGCAGTATTTTCACATGGGAGTTTTAAATTTAATTTTATGATTTTACTTATTCACTTTACATCCTGCTCACTGTCCCTGTCTCTCCCTCCCACAATCCTTCCTCCCATCACCTTACCATTCCCTTCTCCTCTGAGAGTGTGGGGGCCCCCTGGGTATGCCTCCTGCCCATGGCACTTCAAGTCTCTTCAAGGCTAGGGACTTCCTCTGCCACTGAGGCCAGACAAGGCAGCCCAGTTAGTAGGACATATCACACGTACGGGCAACAGCTTTCAGCATAGCCCCTGCTCCAGTTGTTCGGGACCCACATGAAGACCAAGCTGCACATCTGCTACATATGTGCGGGGAGGCCTAGGTCCAGCCTTTGTATGTTCTTTGGTTGGTGGTTCAGACTCTGAGAGCCCCAAGGGACCAGGTTAGTTGACTCTGATGGTCTTCCTGTAGAGTTCCTATCCCATTCGGGGACTGCAATCCTTCCTCCTTTCTTCCATAAGAGTCCCCAACCTCCATCCATTGTGTGGCTGTGGGTGTCTGTGTCTCTCTGAATCAGCTGCTGGATAGAGCCTCTCAGAAGATAACTTGCTCCTGTAAGCATAATAGGTATCATTAATACTGTTAGGGATTGGTGCTTGCCCATCACTTGGGGATTTTTAATATCTTGAAATGGATCTTGATCCTATCTCTTTGATATGTAATTTTGCTCTTTGGGGGGGTTTAGGGATGAAGAGGCCAAGTCAGAGAAAATATCAAAAGAATATTTTCAGAAGTTATCTTTAGTTTTGGTAGAATCTCCAAAATTTTAAAATGAATTTCTTATTTATTCTTAATATCTCTTTTGAACTCACATGTAGTTTTTTTTGAGTTCTCTTTAATTATTATATTTTATTTTTACTTTATAGATCATAATTTTTATTCCAATTAAAACAGGTTACCCATTTGTGATTTAAAATAATTTTCTAGGTCTTTTAGTTAAGTCCATAAAATAAGCTAATTTGGAGATAGTAAGTGTTCCCTATTAAGAGGAATCTTACCTTTAGTTAGATTTTTCTATTTTTTTACATTTGTAAGTTGAATTAATACAATAATCAAACACAAGACTAGCTGGAGTATAAAATATTTTTTCCCTTATCTTTTTCCCATCCCTTAGATTAGATATGAGGAAAGTATCCTGAGAAAAAAATACAAAGAAAAGAGAGGGAAAGACATCAACAAATGGTCAGAATTCAAAATACCTTCCAGAGGTCTAAAAGCAAGCAAGCCAACAAAAAACAGATGTCAAAACTTAACTGTTTTAAAAGTAAAGAAGCAAAATAAATACCTAAAAAACAAATACTTTAAGAGAAAATTCAAACCAAAAAGGTATCTACAAAATAGAATCCTTAAATAACCAGCCTAAAACAAACAAATGACCCATCAACCAAACCAAGGGATGTCCAAATGAGCTCTAGAAAGAACTCCCAACAATCCAGAGAACTCAATGCCAAATGGGTTGGATCAGTGGGCTTACTAAAGGACCTCACTTCTATTCAGGACTTCTGTGAAAACTGGCTCATTCTTGGAGGCTCTTATGGAGGAGGTGCCATACATTAAGTAAATCCAAAGACACAACTATGACCCAAAAAAGGAATACGAGGATTTAGTTATCATCAAATATGAGTGATCTGGAAACATAGATTTAGGTTACCCCAGATTCCATGTTTTAACACGGAAGTGTAGGCTTAAATTTTTCAAAACCAATTTTAATTAAGGTTCTTATGCTTCAACCTCCCCTTCTAGCCCCCTGACCAGAGGCAGGCAACAAAGAGGGCTTAATAGGAAATGGAAGTTTGTGGACCTATTTAAAAGTAGTTCGTTAGGGGCAATTCTACTATTTTTTGCAGGACATTAGCACTCTAGTCTAAAACATCAAACATGAATCAGTAGCAGCAATCCAGTTCAATTGGCAAACACCAAATATGAATCAGTAGCAGCGGCTCAAATCAGAAGAAACCATGAGGCTCAGCTGAATCTGCAGAGTCTGCAGAAGCTGCAAGAAGCAGCCAGAATACCATGAGAAGTTTTTTGGCACATTTCTTTCTATGAAGTTACAAGTGAAGATCAATGAAGACCAGCAAAGTGTTGTAAGGTGAACCAATACGACAGTGTCGTTCACTGTCTGTTGGGTTATACTTATATTCTTTTCAAACGTCATGTGTCCTCTCACGTGTCTGCTTCAGCAAAACATCCCCTCATAAGATAACTTCCAAAAAAACATCACATGACGTAACTGAGTCTCCAAAGAAACCAGGCAAGTACATTGGTTTTTGGAAGATAAATTACAAACAGATAAAGTGGCCAAAAGGGATATGACCTGGGCTGGTGACTGTTCAGAGAATCACGATTTTAGACCCACATTCCAGGGACAGAAAAATGTTTTTAAGTCTCTAGAGCCTTTTAGTATCCCTCAAACCTGCTGAGACTGGGAGGGTCAAGATAAATGCTGGGAGCCTCCTGGCCTGGAGATGGTTGAAATGAGACACAGAGTAAGACTCTGGTGTGGCTTTAATGACTGAGGGCCTCTGGATGTTCTAGCTCTCTAAATATACTGAATGCTGATGACAACTTCTAAAAAGTTCTAAAAACTTTCTTGCTCATTCTGAGGGTTAAAACCCTCTGGCTTAGGTGATTAACACCAGTAGCCTAATAACAGGGGATTAAGTAAAGGATTAATTGCCAGAGCCTTTTCCCTTTTGTCCAGATGCCTCTAACTTGTCAGGCTAGGAGAAGTTTGGAGCAATAAGCTTCTATTGAATCAGGAGAATCACACTTGCAGAAGGAAAAACTTTTACATAAGCAAATATACATAAACTCACGTAAATTCATATCCAGATTCATACATATGTATTTATACATTTCCATGCAAACCAGTTGGGTCCATCTTGCATGTATTCTCATAATTACATATGTACACACACACACACACACACACACACACACATCCATACTTGTATATGCATTTGGAGCAAAAGACCAAGCACCAGTGCAGAAAGAATTCATTCATTCTGGATGAAAAATGAGCTTCAAGCTTTATTGCATAGAGAAAGAGAAAGCTTCAACCTTTTTCTTTATTTACATTTTAAATGTTATCCCCTTTCTCTGTTCCCCTCTGGAACTCCTTACCCCACCTCCTTCTCCCTGCTTCTATGAGGATGCTCCCCCACCCACCTACCCACCACTCTCACCATCCTGCCTTGGCATTCCCCTACACCGGGGCAGCAAGCCTTCACAGGACCAAGGACCTCTCCTCTCATTGATGCCTGACAAGGCCATCCTCTGCTACGTATGCAGCTGGAGCCATGAGTCCCTCCATGTGTACTCTTTGGTTGATGATTTAGTCCCTGGGAGCTCTGGGGGGTCTGGTTGATTGATATTGTTGTTCTTCCTAGGGGTTACAAACACCAAACCCAAATTTGTAAGAAGAAAGCTTTTAATAAGACTAAGCCTGCCTTGTTATTGAGAGAAGACCTATTCTTTCTCATGGTAAGGAAAAGTCTGCTTGTTCCTTCTATTCTCTTTACAGCTTCTTCTTTTTTCTTCTTTCCCTCTACATTCTGCATTTAGCTCTCTTAGTTTTTTTTTGCTACCTCATACTTTCTAAGTTATTCCAGCCTGCATTCTCCTAATCTCACATTCTGCTCTGATGTCACAATAATGCTCTTACTCTCAATGCCTTTCCTCCCAATGCTATGCCCTTACTTCTAAGTTCTTCTTAAGTTCAGCTTTGTCTAAAAAGTTCTCTTGCATCCTGACTAAAGAATTATCCTGCCGGGCGGTGGTGGTGCACGCCTTTAATCCCAGCACTTGGGAGGCAGAGGCAGGCGGATTTCTGAGTTCGAGAGTTCGAGGCTAGCCTGGTCTACAGAGTGAGTTCCAGGACAGCCAGGACTACACAAGAGAAACCCTGTCTCGAAAAACCAAACCAAAAAAAAAAAAAGAATTATCCTCAGTTCTGTTCTGAAAAGTTCTGTTCAGGTCTGTCTAAAATGTGTTCTGTCTAAAAAAATTCTCCTAAGTCTAGTTCTGACTCTTCTCTTTGTCTCTATACATCTTTCAGAACGCGTGATAACATGGTAAAAAGTTCATTACAAGTTTACACATAAGTTAAAATCATAAATTGAAATAGAAGTTTACAACAGAGAATGCATATCCCTTAGGAATAGTTATTTCGCTAAACACTCATCACCTGTCATGGTTCCATAGGTTCTTAGAGAGTTAAAAACCATAACTAAATTATTAGGGAAGTTTTGTATAGATAAAACCAATCAACATTTTTTCTTCTGTCCTAGCACCTATAATAAATTGTAGTTCCTTTTTTATGACCTTTGGTAAATGGTTTTACAACCTCTTGGAATGTGCTCTGAGTAGTAGAATGTCTGCTTATTATCTAAGAGGCAATTAACTGGTGACATGTGGGAAACTGACAGAATTCTCAGTGCAGTTTTGATTATCAGAAAGGACCTAATAGCAGTCTCACTATAAAAGAGCTTGATAAATACTGATATAATTTTAGGAATTCTTACAGGATCTTTATTAAGAATTAAGAAGTCATCTATTTGTCTATATAACATCACTACAAGACAGTACATCTTTGTAGATCCACAGAGATCTGCACAAAAGGGTGGGCTAATACCTAGTGATTGTTATGTTTAATAATAGCAGGAAAAGCATATTATGCAGGAATCTTTCCTAAAATGGTTTTCTCCTGGACCTTGCCTATGGGAGCAAATCTGTCATGGATTATTTTAATCAGAGGCAGACTATCTCAGGAAGATCACCTGCTAGTTATTAGCTTGTCCCTTGTTGGTTCCTGACAGATAAAGAGAACCTTTGCTCAAGGTGTCTCTGTTTCTGATTGCTGATGCGGTAGGAGCAGCCGCCTCTGCTCTTCCTGTCAACTTCCCTTGCATGCTGTATCCTCTCTAAGGTAATATATCTCCCAAGCTGTAAGCTAAAATAAACCCTCCGTTAAGTCTCTTCTTGTAAGGTAATTTGTCATAGCAATGAAAAAAGTAACAACATGGAAAATAGGTACTGAGAAGTGGGGCTAATTCTGTAATGAATGTGGCTATGTGACAACATGTAACCTTCCCAGAGTAAAGTGGAACATTTTGGAACTTTGGGCTAGAAAAGCCTCAAAGTGCTGTGAATGGAGCTTAATGGGCCATTCTGATAGATGTTTGGAAGATGGGAGTTTGTCCATAAGCTGATGAAGTCAAAGGTGGAATGTCGTGGTTTGAGTAATGTGAAATGTCCTTCACGGGCTCATGTGCTTGAATACTTGGGTCCCCAATTGATGGTGCTGTTTGGTAAGATTGTGGTGTAGGACTCCGACCCTTAGTCAGTGGTACTTACTTTAAGATGCCACCGAGTAAGACATGGAGACACTTATTGATGCAAAAGCAAGAAGTTTATTTTCTGGTGCATCGGGGTCAACCTTCAATTAGTCTCTCAAGGTTATTTACTAAGAAGGTGACTCCGAATGGCTATTACAAGCAGTTTTTATACTTTCTAGGGACACAGATTACATCATCAACAAGGTTACAGATCAAACTTATTGGCTAAGCATATTGACCTTTGAATCTAATGGCTAGCAAGCACAACACACATTTGAACTCTACCTGGGACTTTCCAGAAGGTCAGGTGACTATCAGTACATTCTGAGAATTTTTTCACTCAAGAATGTTCCTGTGGGTGGAGAATGGAACTTGGCCTAGCCTTGACTCCAGGCAGGAGGGGGAAGCTGTAAGGAGGGTATAGGACTGGAAAACCCCTTAGAGTCCCTCAGTGGAACCTTTAGGAAGTAGGGCCTTCCTATAGGAACTGAGGTTACTGGGGTTGGGGTGGGAGGACATATCTTTAGCATTTATAACCATGCCCAACTTCTGGTTCGCCTTCTGATTCCCAGTGGGTAATGCAATGTGGGCAGCTACAGTGAGTGCTGCTGCCTCACTGAGTGTTTCTCCCCCTATGAAGAATCATATCCTTTCAAACAGTAAGTCGGAGTGAACTCTTTCTCTCTTTAAGAAACCAACCAACTGAGACGGGCAGTGGTGATGTACGCCTTTAATCCCAGCACTTGGGAGGCAGAGGCAGGCAGATTTCTGAGTTCGAGGCCAGTCTGGACTACAGAGTGAGTTCCAGGACAGCCAGGGCTATACAGAGAAACCCTGTCTCGAAAACAAAACAAAACAAAACAAAACAAAATTTAGCATTTGATCTTTATCAGATGACTCCTTGTCTTTCTTTCATCCCCAGCCCTCTGCCAATCCAAGAAATTGAGTCAGCTATGCTGGCATAGCTGACAGAAATCAACCAAATAGAAACAAAGAGAACAATACAAAAAATCAACAAAACCAAAAGCTGATTCTTTGAGAGAATTAACAAGGTAGATAAACACATAGCCAAACTAACTAAATGGCCTAGAGGAAGTATCCAAATTAACAAAATCAGAAATGAAAGGGTAGACATGACAACAGAAATGGAGAAAATTCAAAAAATCATCAGATTCTACTACAAAAGCCTATATTTAGCAAAACTGGAAAATCTAGATGAAATGGATGGTTTTTTAGACACCATCTAGATACCACATACCAAAGTTAAATCAAGAGCAGGTAAACCATCTAAACAGGCCCATATCTCATAAGGAAATAGAAGTCATTGCAGGTCAGAAGAGGGGAACATGATCTGGTATTGGGTGGGGGAAAAGGACTGAAGCCTTGAGGGCCAGCAGAAAGAAGGAAACAGGCAACCTCGGGAGGTAGAAGGTTGGGGGACCCTGCAGAATGTACCAGAGACCTGGGAGATGAGAGACTTTCAGGACTCAAAGGGAGGGACCTTAGATAAAATGCCCTACAGTAGGGAGAGGGAAATTGTAGAGCCCACTTCCAGCAGAAAGACAGGGCATCAAGTGATGGATGGGCTTGCCATCCCACAGTTAAAACTCTGACCTATAATTGTTCCTCTCTGAAATAACTTCAGGGATGGAAATGGAGAGGATCCCAAGGAAAAGGAGGTCCAGCGACAGGCCCAAAGTGGGATCCAGCTCAAGGGGAGGCCCCAAGGCCTGACACTATTACTGATGTTATGGAGTGTTCACAAAAATAGACCTATCATGACTTCCCTCCGAAAAACCTAACAAGCAGCTGAAAGAGTCAGATACAGATATTTGCACCCAACCAATGGACAGAAGCTGCTGACCCTTGTGGTTGAATTAGGGAAAAGCTGGAAGAAGCTGAGGAGGAGGGCAACCCTGTAGGATGACCAACAGTCTCAATTAACCTGGACCCCCGAGATCTCTCAGACACTAGATCACCAACCAGGCAGCGTACACCAGGTGATATGAGGTCCTCAACACATATGCAGCAGAGGATTGCTGGGTCTGGGTTCAGTCAGAGAAGATGCACCTAAACCTCAAGAGACTGGAGACCCCAGGGAGTTTAGAGGGCTGGTGGGGTTGGGGCTGGGTGGTGGGAACAACCTCGTGGTTCCATCTCCCCACTGTTGGGCATTTTGGCTAAGGTTATCCTCAATGGGTCCTGGGAGCCTCTCACATCCCTGGTGTCTGGGACTTTCTAGAGGTTCCCCTGTCTCCCACCCCACACTGTTACATATTTCTATTCATTCTCCCGGCCTTCTGGGCTTCTCTACTGTCTCTCCCTATACCTGATCCTACCCCTCCTTTCCCTCCCCCTCCTCTTTCCCACCCATGACTCTCCCTCTATCTGCCTTTCATAATTATTTTGTTCCTCTTCTAAGTGGAACTGAAGCATCCACACTTGTGCCTTCCTTCTTATTAAGCTTCATATAGTCTGTGAGTTGTATCATAGGTATTCTGAACTTTTTGGCTAATATTCACTTATCAGTGAGTACATACCATGTATGTCCTTTTGGGTCTGGGTTATCTCACTCTGGATCATACTTTCTAGTTCTATCCATTTGCCTGCAAAATTCATAATGTTCTCGTTTTTTAATAGCGGGGTAGTATTCCACCGTGTAAAGGAAGTACATTTTCTGTATCCGTTCTTTGGCTGAGGGACATCTGGGTTGTCTCTAGTTTCTGGCTATTACAAATACGGCTACTATGAACATAGTAGAGCATGTGTCTTTGTGGTATGATGGGGCATCTTTTGGGTATATGCCCAAGAGTGATATAGCTGGATTTTCAGGTACATCTATTTCCAATTTTCTGAGGAACCACTAGATTGATTTCCAGAGTGATTGTATCAGTTTGCAATCCCACCAGCAATGGAGGAGTGTTCTCCTTTATCTACATCTTTACCAACTTGTGTTGTCACTTGTGTTTTCGATCTTAGCAATTCTGATTGGTGTGAGGTGGAATCTCAGGGTCATTTTGGTTTGCATTTCGCTGAAGACTAATGTTTGAACATTTCTTTAAATGCTTCTTAGCTATTCAAGATTCTTCCATTGTGATTTCTCTGTTTAGCTCTGAAGCCCATTATTAAATTGGGTTATTTGGTTTTCAGGAGTCTAACTTCTTGAGTTCTTTGTATATTTTGCATGTTAGCCCTCTTAATTCTGTTTTAATTTCATAGTGACTTGGTCAGTTTTCATGAGTCTGTATACCTTCTGCTGTTTATATTTTTGTTTTTATTCAGCTTTAATTCAAAGTGATCAGAGAGGTTGCAGAGTGTGATTTTAATTTTCATATACCTGTTGATGTGTCCTGATATGTCTTCAATTTTGGAGAAAATTCAATGAGCTGCTGAGAAGAAAGTATATTGTTTAGTGTTAGGGTGGAATGTTCTGTAGATGTCTGTTAGGTCCATTTGATTTATGAAATTATTTAATGCCAGCGTTTCTGTGCTATTTTTGTCTGAATGACCTGTCTATCAATTCGAATGAAGTATTGAAGTCACCCATGATCACTGTGGGAGGGTAAATATGTGATTTTAGCTATAGTAGTGTTCCTTTTTTGAACTTGTCTGCCTTTCTGTTTGGTGTGTAACTGTTTAGGATTATAGTAGCCTTTGGGTAGATTTTTCCTGTAATGAATATATAGACAGTATCCTTCCCTATCTTTCATGATCAGTTTTGGTTTGAAGTCAGTCTTGTCAGATCTTAAAATTGGTACAACTGCTATGGATCCATTTGCTTGAAATATTATTTTCCATCCTTTTACCTTAATGTGATATCTGTTCTCAATGGTGAAGTGTGTTTCTTGGACGCAGAAGTATGGATTATGTTTTCTCATCTTATCTGTTAGTCTGTGTCTTTTTGTTATGGAATTGAGACCACTGATAGTCAGTCATTAATGAGCAGTGTTTATTGATTCCAGTTATTTGTTGTTATGGTGGTGTGAAATCTCCTCTCTTTTAATGTACTTTTCGGGGATTATTTATTACTGTGTCCTGTTGGGTATAACCAACATTTTAAAAGTAAAGTTTTCCTTCTACCATCTGCTGTAGAGCTGGATTAATGGCTCAAAATTGCTTAAACTTGTTTTTATTGTGGACTATTTTTCTTTCTTTGTCAACTGTGATTAATAGTTTTTCTAGGTATCGTAGCATGGACTGGCTTCTGTGCTTTCTTAGAGTTTGTAAAACATCCATTCAGACCCTTCTGGGTTTCAGTTTCCATTGAGCAGTCAGGTGTCCTTTAATGAACTTGCCTTAGTATGTGACTTAGTTTTTTTTTTCCTTTGCAGTTTTAGATCTCCTTTCTTTCTTCTGTGTATTTAGAATAGTGTTTTGATTATTATGTGTCATGGGACATTTCTTTTTTGGTCCTGTTTATTTGGTGATCTGTATTCTTATACCTTGATAGACATCTCTGTCTTTATATTGGAAAAATTTTCTTCTATGATTTTGTTAAAAGTATTTTCTGACCTCCCACCTCCCACCTCATTTGACCCTTCCTGTTTTATTTTCCCTTCATGTCACCTGTGTTCTGTCCCCATTTCCCTTGAAATCTACCCAGTCCTCACATGGTTCCCTCGTGCCTCCTGACTTCTATGGGTACTTCAACTTAAACACGCATATCCACGGCTTGAAAACTAGTATTCTCCTTCATCCACACATGAGAGAGAACGTCCCACATTTCTGTTTCTGTGTCTGGGTCACCTTCATCAGAATGATTACTTCTACCTTTACCAATACACCTGTGGCGTTAATTCTTCTTTTCACCCCCGACCCCCTTGTGTGTATGCTCCACATTTTCATTTTCTATTTGTCAGTTTATGGGCAATTAGGCTGTTGTTTTCTTACTGCCTATTGTGGCTATAGCAGCTGTGAACACGACGAGCAAGTATAGCTTTAAGTAGGATAGAGAATCTTTTGAGGATATTCCCAGGAGTAGTTACAGCTGCAGTACGTAGTGTATCTCCAGCCTCCTAAGGAACTTCTACACTAATTTCCACTGCAGCTGTATTAATTTGCACACCTACAGTGAACAAGTTCGAACAGGTGCTCCTTTCCCCAGATCCATGCCATTTTTTTTGTCTTTCTTTTTCTTTTAAAATATTAGCCATACTGACTGGGCTAGGATGGAATCTCAAAGAAGTTTTAACTTGTATTTCCCTGATATCTAAAGTTGCTGAGTATTATAAAAAGTATTTCTCAGCTATTTGCATTTCATCTGGTTGAAAAGTCTGTTTAGTGCTGTGCCTCAATTTTAAATTGACTTTTAATTAATGTTTCATTGCTTTTATCCCAGAGTTTGTTTGTTTGTGTCTTAGGGTTTTTATTGATGCGAAGAAACACCATGACCAAAAGGCAATTTGGGGCGGGATTTATGTGGCCTACACTTCCATGTTTCTGTTTATTATTGAAGGAAGTTAGGACAGGAACTCAAACAGGGCAGGGTCCTGGAGGCAGGACTGATGCAGAGACTGTGGAGAGGTGCTGCTCCACATGGCTTGCTCAGCTTGCTTTCCTATAGAGCCTAGGACCACCAGCCTGGGGATGACTCTACCCGCAGTGGGCTGAACCCTTCTGCATTGATCACTAACTGAGAAAATTCCTTACAGCTGGATATGAGGGAGGCATTCTTTCAATTGAGTCCCCTTTCTCTTTGAAGACTCTAGCTTGTGTCAAGTTGACACAAATGCAGCCAATACAGTTTGTTTGTTTGTTCGTTTGTTTCTTTCTTTGATGATGTTCCAAGAGTTGTCTAATTCAAGTATTGTAGGAGCACAGGCTCATATAAATTTGTTTGCTTTTTCTCTAGATTTGGTAGTTGGGTAGTATTGTCTTCATTAAAATAATGTGTTCTCTCTCTTTTTTTTCTATTTTATGAAATATTGGTGTTAGGTTTTGAAGGCTGGGTGGTGTTCTGCACTGAACCCATCTGCCTCCCCGCTTTTTGAGATTGTTAATTACTGCTTTTATCTTGTTGATTGTTATGCATCTGTTTACTTTATTTTATTTTATTTTATTTTATTTTTGGTTTGGTTTTTCAAGACAGGGTTTCCCTGTGTAGCCCTGGCTGTCCTGGAACTCACTCTGTAGACCAGGCTAGCCTCAAACTCTCAAACTCAGAAATACACCTGCCTCTGCCTTCCAAGTGCTGGGATTAAAGGCATGCACCGCCACCCTCCGGCTTATGCATTTGTTTAAATTAATCACTTAATTTAACTTTTGTGTGTCTTATGAATCTAGAAATCTTTCTTTTAGACTTATCTAGTTCAGTGGAATATAAAATCTCAGTGTATGTTTATATGATTCTCTGAATTTCCTTGGTGTTTGTCATAATGCCTCCCTTTTCATCTCTAATTGAATCTAATTAATCTGTAATTAATTTGGGTCTTCTCTTTTGCTTAATTTGGCTGATGATTTGTCAATTTTATTAATATTCTTGAAGAGCAAACTCTTTGTTCATTAATTCTACACATTTATATATTTTTATTTTTATTAACTCCAGCTTGGTTTTATTTCTTTCAGTCTATGTCTACTGATTTTGGTTATATCTTGTTCTCTTTTTTTCAAGGCCTTCATATGCATCATTAAATTGAGAGCTCTCTCTCTCACTTTGTGTATATGCATGTGTTTGGGTGTGTGTGTGGGTGTTATATAGCCACTTAGCCCTATAAAATTTACTTTGAGGAATACCTCCATTGTGTCCTGTAGATTTTGATGTTTTCATATTCATTAAATTCTAGGAATGTTTTTAAAATTCCTTTTTTTGATTTCTTCCTTGACACTACTATCATTTAGTAGTATGTTTCTTAGTCTTCATGAGTTCATTTACTTCTAGAGTTTCTATTAATGTTGGCAGCTAGCTTTACTCCAATATGGTCTGAGAGAATACAAGATGTCATTTTGTTTTTCCTATGTTTGCTGAGGCTAGATTTGCATTGCAATATGGGGTTGATTTTGGAGATAATTCCATGGGCTGATGAGATTGTTTATTTAATTAATGATATAATTCAACTCTAGTGTTCTCTGTTTAGCTTTTATCCAGATGACCTGTCTTTTGGTGAGACTGGGTAATTGAAATCACCTTCATTCACTGTATTATAGTTAATCTATGGCTTTTGATCTAGTATTATGACTGTATTAAAGTTGGTGCATTGATGTTTAAAGTTGTATTACCCTCTTGATGGATTTTTTTTTTAAAGATTTATTTATTTTATTTATGAGTACACTGTAGCTGTCTTCAGACACACCAGAAGAGGGCATCAAATCTCATTATGGGTGGTTGTGAGCCGCCATGTGGTTGCTGGGAATTGAACTCAGGACCTCTGGAAGAGCAGTCAGTGCTCTTAACCGCTGAGCCATCTCTCCAGCCCGATGGATTTTTTTTTAATGAGTATAAAGAGACCTTCATTATCTCTTTGGACTAGTTTTTACTTGAAGTATATTTTGTCTGTTATTACAACAGCTGTATTGGCTCATTTCTTAGTTTAAATTTGCTTATATATGGGGAGTAGATGTGTTTCTGAGTGAATGTGCATTGTTGACATGGTCACAGCCATTTCAAAGACCCAAATGCCACAGACCCACAAGACAGGCAAAGCCTTCTCTAGGTAGGGTATGGGAATTGGCTAAACGTTTCCCTGTGCAGATGTCAACAATATGTTCAAAAACTACCACCATAGTTTCCTCCTCTAGGATGACTTTAGGCGGAGGCTTATCCCCTACAGAGATCTCTCACAGAAACTAACTAATCCTCCTCCTTATGGACATAAACACACTGAGTTTCCTGGTAGTGTAGTAGTGCCTTCCATCAACATGAGCACAACCCATGTGATTCCAGATTTTCTGTATGTATGTTTGTCCTTTCTTTATTCCCACATGGCCCCAGTAAGGTTTACAGGACCAAGCCATGTAAAACATGGCATTTGGAGTTTTGTTTTAAATTTTTTTTTTACTCTAAGGTTGTGTCTATCATTTACACTGAGATGTGTTCCTGGAGTAAATAATAATAAGGACCTTGTTTCCTAATCAAATCTGATTGTCTGTATCTTTTTTATTGAGAAATTGATACTATTAGTATTAAATGATTTTATAAGATATGTATTAATTTATAGTTTTTGTCATTGTTTATTTTTGTGTTGCTTTCTTATATATTTTTTGATCAAGTGTCCTGGCCTTATTAGTTTACTGTGACTTCTTGGGTGCGTTTATCCTTCTCTTCAGAGTGAAATATTCCTTCCAGTATCTCCTGTAGAGCAGGCTTAGTGGCCACAAATCCCTTTAGTCAGATTTCATCATGAAAAAAATGTGTTTATCCTTCAATTTTAATGGATAGTTTTGTTTAGTACAATAGTTGTCACTTATTAGAACCTGGAAAGACATTTTCTGTCTTTAAATGTTACTGTAGGATAACCTGGCATCATTCTGATGTGCTTGCCTCTAATTTTTTTTTCAGCCTTCAAAACTCTTTCTTTTCTTTCCTTTTTTTCTTTCTTTTTAAAAATGTTTTATTATGACATGTCTCTGATGGACAGCCATATCCTCGCCTCCTTTGTTTCTGAGGACTACTCAACCTGCGTCTGGGATAATCTCTGGACTTGGCTTCATCTATGAGTTTGAATCTTGTTCTAGCTCTCTTTCTGCATCTATTCTAGATTAGACATTGGCTCTGGTTCTTTCAGATTTATCAGTTGCCAAAGGTCACAATTCCTTGAATCTCTCTGTCATGAGTTACTATCTTATAGTAAATCCTTGTTGGAAAGAAGCCAGAAGAACATGGCCAACTGATGAAGAACAGAGGCAGTGATGAAGGTAGGATATGGGCTTTCTGCAGGCTATTTTCTCAGTCTATGGCTTGGCATCCTACTGGTGCCCCTCCTTCCATGTGTTTATGTATATATATTGGTCTTGTTGAGGCTACAGCCTGAGTGCTCTGCCCTACTTTCTGCTGCCCTGTGGTCCTAGGCTCTCATTGCAATGAGAAAGTACCTCTTGTTGCTCCTATTGGGCATCTTTTTGCTGGTGGGCTTTCTGCAAGGTAAGATTCTGCCAGATGGTGTTGGTAGGCAAACATGATTGTCACAGCGTGTTGTGATTTGGGAAAATGAGCAGCAGGAGATAGGACCTGACTGTGTTCAGACACGATTCCTGAATCCTTTATTCCTATATTTGTTCATTCTCCTTTTCTCCCTTGCCTCTGATATGAACTGTTATCGTCTTTTCTTGCCCTCCTATTATTTTTCTGCTCCTGGTCCTTCCTCAGGTTACTTTTCTTCCCTGGCTTTAGTCCCTTCATGTTGCAACATTTTCAGTTTATTTTTAGCTTTATCATTCATGGCTATAAATGTAGGCTAAAAATTGGAGAAGAAAAGTCCTTGATAGGATGATAACAACGAGAAAACAGGGAGGGAGGATCTGCCAAACTCTGTGTGACTGGCTCTGGTAGCCTGCATCAGATCTTTGATTCTTATTCTTACAGTCTGTGCATTACCTGGATTTGAGGGTGGGGATACCTTTTTGTTCTGCTGAAGCCATTCCCTTTCAGAGTACAAGGTCATGGGTTTCCCTGTAGAGGTAAGTACAATGTATATCCAACTTCTTCTCTGGACATTTTTTTTTCTTATTCAGGGCCATGGGCTCAGCTTCTGTGTGATGCTTGAAGCTGGGTGCTTGAGTATGTCTCTTAACACTTGGTTTTGCCGTTCCAGCCCTGACATGTGTCCGCTGTGGGATGTTGAACTCTTCCAAGATTTGTGAGACAGGAGAAACCTCCTGTGAGGCTACATATAATATGAGGTGTGCTTTATGGCTGCTCTATAAAGGTATGCAAGATCTTGGAGGTCTCAGGGTGTTCTTTTTTACCTGTGAGAGATACAACAGTCTCTGGTCTTCGGCAAAGATGCTGAGTGTGGGAGAATATGTTGCTGTGTAAAAGTAGAAAAGTGTCCTTCTACTTCTGGTATTGGTTGCCAATAATTGTAGATCAGATCAGCAAGCCAATAATGAGTAAAAATAATTTTGAGTGGTCTCTTGATGATCATCAGGGCCTTCTCAGTGAATATAATCAGAGTTCACAAAATTTTTAGTGTAAAATTCCACTTAGCACTCTTGTGAATCGAATATAGGCAAATGATGACTGTCTACTTTGAAGCCTGAATTTTCTCATTGACCAAGTCACTGATTCTTTCCAGAACATGTGTATTTTATCTCTTTTCCTTTTCCACTTCAGATGGCAAATTCCAATATGGCTTCCAGGGATGTCTTGAAACGTGCTTCAATTATACCAAGACCAACAAAAATGTGATAAAGGAATATAGATGTTGTGATCACCAAAATTTGTGTAACAAGCCTTAAAAGCCCTTGCCTGCCCTGTTCTACTTAGGTAAGCCCATATCCCTTCCTGTCCTCTTGTAGTCTCATAATGCTGGGCTATCAATGCCCAGCACTGTCAAGGCTCTGTTCCTCTTTACATAGCATCAGGGGTTGATATTTTGACAGTTAAATTGTCATTATCCATTTCTAGGATTCTAGCTTCCTTTTGTTTCTCCCGGCATTCTTTCAGCCTGAGTGACATATAGGACACTTTCCCCCTCCTCTCTTGATTGTTACCTTTTTTACAGTAAATTGTCATGATGGATAGATGCTGTAATTGGGGATTGGTGTCCCTGTGAATATGACAGACCTGATGTATACCTTTGATGAGCCTTCACTTCAGTGATGCCTTTTCTGCCAGGCAGGCCAGCAAACAAGAGCTCCAGCATCTCACGTCATTCTTATCCAGAGAATGTAGGGCATATGTTAGGTAGATTCTCACTGCTATGACCTATGTAAAACAATAATAGGAGGAAGATTAGTTTTCTCTCATGGTTTTGAGATTTCCTCCATGATGGGAGGACACAATAGAACAGTTTTTCAAGTCATGGCATAGCTGAGTAAAATAGGAAGTGACCAAGAGGAGATACAGCTCCTAAAGAACTGTCCCTGCTTATCTCCTTCCTCCAGTTAGATTCTCCCCAAGAAATCTCTCCCATCTTTTAACATTCTGTCAAGTGTTAAAACCAATTAATGTCTTAAACCATGGATTAGGACAGAGATCTCACATGCTAATTGTCTCAGGAAATGTCCTCTCAGACACTCCCAGAGGTGTCCTTGTGGAATCTCTCAGACATTCTCAGTGCCATCAAGTGACTAGTTGAGACATCAACAACAGGCGAAGGTGCTCCTACACCACAGTGTCCATCTTCCCAGAGTTCACATGCGCATGTGCTTCTTTGTCTTGAAAAGATTGCCCTTTAGCTTCACTTTTAGTAAATGCCATAGTTTTTGAAGTTAGGATTGCTTGGGCTATTTATTGTTATACTTTCAGTGGATTTTATATTCAACTTCAAAAAATGAAGACAGTGCCGCCTGTAGCAAACACTGCTACTGACCCCTCGTCAAGACACATTTTGTTTATACTTTAAAGTAGATATTTCAAAGCACTCGAGTCATGTCTAGGTTACAATATGTGTTTGTGTATATATTAAACACATCTATTTATTATTTATTTATTTATTTATTTAAAATATTGAAAACATTATAGTTTTTTTCCCAGAGATGTTCTTTGAGTCATGGCACCAGAGCAGGTTATTGAGCTTTCTACTGAACCACACCTGCTTTCTAAATAACATACCATAGTATTGTTCCTGTGCTATGTGTATACTTCTGTTTTCTGTTAGGTGCCTTGCAACATATCATATACCTTATGATATACCTTTTGAAATGAGTTTCCCTGTTCAATATGCTTTCTTATATTATGTTCAATTAAACTTGTCTTGAACTTATTTGTTTATGTGTGTCCATGTACTTCCTACTGCTCATATTTAGAGGTCAGAAGTGAAATTACAGAAGCCAATGATCTCCTCGTATCATGTTAGTTCTGAGAAATCGATATTAGATGTTCAGGCTTAGAAGTTAGCTCATTTATACAGTGAGTCATCTCATCAGCCCTCAGTTTGTTTTTTAAGTGATAATTAGGTGGCCAGTGGGATGGTTCATTGGGTAAAGGTTCTTTGATATCAGTTCTGATAGCCTGGATTCAACCTCTGGGTTTCACATGATGGAAGAAGAGAATTGAGTTTTGCAAGTTCACCTCTAATTTCTACAAGCCTGGAGTAGCAAGGCTATGCTCCCTCCCCACATGCATGCACACACTCACTTAATATAATAAAAATATCATAAAATAAGGTAATCACAGTATCATTTACACACAGTAAAATGTATGGATTTTTGCTCCTTTTTTTTTTTTTTAACAACCCAGCAAGGATAAGCCGTTCTTAATCATCACCATTAGATTCAGAGTATTTGCGACACCACTAGAAATTCCTCTGTCCCTTTGCTGTCCTGGGATCAAGCTTCCACTGTCAGCATCTTGGAACCACTGTTGTTCTCATTTTGTTATACTCATGGATTCATTCAGTAGAAGCCCCCTTCTTCTTGTAAGTCATTTGTGACTTCCTTTTCTTGCTTAGCTTGTAATTCTATCGTTTGACATAATTTCTGATACTGTATTTCATTTCCCCTTTTATCACACTTTAAATAATTTAAAAAACTTGAAATACAATTATACTATACCTCCTCTTCCTTTGCTCCCTCTAAGTCCTCCCATCCATCCCTCCTTGACCTCTCTTGGAAACATGGCTTATTTTTGTTTGTTATGGTTGCTACACTCTCTCCAGCATCTCTTTCACGATGGTCCCTGAGCCTTAGGCCCAGGAGTTGGATTAGGAACATATAGTTCCTTGTCTGAATTTTGACCAGTGTCAGTTTTCTGTATATAGAAATGTAATCTGATCCTTCTGTTTGGTTGTATGTATATGATTTCAAAGCTGACCAAATGGTGTCAGATAACTTCTTAGGGTCTAAACCATGGGGAAGATTGTTTTGTTGACTATCAATATTCCTTGTGTGCCTGTAGTAGCCTATCTTTGGGTGGGGTCCCATGATATGTTAGCATATCTAATGGTGTTATACATGTTTAGGTAACCATATTGTTGAGGTACCATGGTCTTTCTTTTTCTTTTTTTCTTTTTTGAAGTAATATTTTTCTTTCTTTTTATTTGATATTTTATTTATTTACATTTCAGATGTTATCCTCTTTCCCCATTCCCCCCTCAGAAACCTCCTATCCCATCCCCTATTCTCCTGCTTCTGTAAGTGTGTGCCCCTACACATCCACCCACTCCAGCCTTCCCATCCTCGAGTTCCCCCACATTGCACATCCAGACTTCATGGGACAAAGGATTTCCTCTCCCACCGATGACCAACAAGGCCATCCTCCACTACATATACAGCTGGAGCCATGGGTCCCTCCATGTGTATTCCCAGGCTGGGGGGTTGGACCCTGGGAGGTCTGGTTGGTTGGTATTGTTGCTCTTCCCATGGTGTCGCAAGCCCCTTCAGCTCCTTCAGTCTTCTCGCTAACTCCTCCATTGGGGACCCCGTGATCAGTCCAATTGTTAGCTGCAAGCATTTGCCTCTGTATATGTCAGGTTCTGGCAGACTTCTAAGGAGACAGCTATATTAGGCTCCTGTCAGCATGCACTTCCTGGCATCCACAACAGTGTCTGCCTTTGGTGATTGAACATGAGATGGATCCCCAGGTGCGGCAGTCTCCGGATGGCCCCTCCTTCAGTCTCTGCTCCACACTTTATCTCTGTATTTGCCCCCATAAATATTTTGTTACTCCTTCTAAGAAGGATCCACACTTTGGTCTTCCTTCTTCTTGGGCTTCATGTGGTCTGTGAGTTGTATCTTGGGTCTTGTGAGCTTTTAGGCTAATATCCACTTATCAGTGAGTGCATACCATGTGTGTTGTTTTGTGATTGGTTTACCTTACTCAGGATGATATTTTCTATTCATTTGTCTAAGAATTTCATGAATTCATTATTTTTAATAGCTAAGTAATACTCCAATGTGTAATTGTACCACATTTTTTATATCCATTCTTCTGTTGAAGGACATCTGGGTTCTTTCCAGCTTCTGGCTATTATAAATAAGGCTGCTATGAACATAGCATGTGTCCTTGTTCTATGATGGAACATTTTTGGGTATATGCCCAGGAGTGGTATAGCTGGGTCGTCAGGTAATGCTATGTCCAGTTTTCTGAGGAGCCTCCAGACTGATTTTCAGAGTGGTTGTGTCAGCTTGCAATCTCACCAACAATGGAGGAGTGTTCCTCTTTCTCCACATCCTCAACAGCATTTGCTAACACCTGAGTTTTTGATCTTAGCCATTCTGACTGGTGTGAGGTGGAATCTTAGGGTTATTTTGATTTGCATTTCCCTGATGACTAAGGATGTTGAACATTTCTTTAGGTGCTTTTTGATCATTTGAGTTTCCTCAGTTGAGAATTCTTTGTTTAGCTTTGCACCTCATTTTTAATAGGGTTATTTGATTGTATGGAGTCTAATTTCTTGAATTCTTTGTATGTATTGTATATTAGCCCTCTATTGAATGTAGGATTGGTAAAGATCTTTTCCCAACCTGTTGGTTGCTATTTTGTTCTATTGACAGTGTCCTTTGCCTTACAGAAGCTTTACAATTTTATGAGGCCCCATTTGTCAATTCTTGATCTTAGAGCATAAGCCATTAGTGTTCTGTTCAGGAACCTTTCCCCTGTGCCCATGTGTTCGAGACTCTTCCCCACTTTTTCTTCTATTAGTTTCAGTGTATCTGGTTTTATGTGGAGGTCCTTGATCCACTTGGACTTGAGCTTTGTACAAGAAGATAAGAATGGATTGATTTGCATTCTTCTACATGCTGATTTCCAGTTGAACCAGCACTGTTTGTTGAAAATGATGTCTTTTTTTCCACTGGGTGGTTTTAGCTACTTTGTCAAAGATCAAGTGACCATAGGTGTGTGGGTTCATTTCTGGGTCTTCAATTCTATTCCAGTGATCTTCCTGCCTGTCTCTGTACTAATACCATGCAGTTTTATCACTATTGCTCTGTAGTACAGCTTGAAGGCAGGGATGGTGATTCCCCAAAAGTTCTTTTATTGTTGAGAATAGTTTTTGATATCCTGAGTTTTTTGTTATTCCAAGTGAATTTACAAATTGCTCTTTCTAACTCTATGAAGAATTGAGTTGGATTTTTGATGGGGATTACATTGACTCTGTAGATTGCTTTTGGCAAGATGGCCATTTTTACTATATTAATCCTGCCAATCCATGAGCATGGGAGATCTTTCCATCTTCTGAGATCATTGATTTCTTTTTTCAGAGACTTGAAGTTCTTGTTATACAAATCTTTTACTTACTTGGTTAGAGTTGCACCAAGGTAATTTATATTATTTGTGACTATTGTGAAGGGTGTCATTTCCATAATTTCTTTCTCAGCTTGTTTATGCTTTGAGTAGAGGAAGGCTACTGATTTGTTTGAGTTAATTTTATATCCAGCCACTTTGCTGAAGTTGTTTATCAGGTATAGGAGTTCTCTGTTGGACGTTCTGGGGTCACTTAAGTATACTATCATATTATCTGCAAATAGTGATATTTGTTTCGCTTTGACCTCCTTTTGTTGTCCAATTGCTCAGGCTAGGACTTTGAGTACTATATTGACTAGGTAGGGAGAGAGTGGACAGCCTTTTCTAGACCCTGATTTTATTGGGATTGATTTAAGTTTCTTTCCATTTAGTTTGATGCTGACTGCTGGTTTGCTGTATATTGCTTTTACTATGTTTAGGTATAGCCTTGAATTCCTGTTCTTTCCAAGACGTACTATGAAGGGGTGTTGAATTTTGTCAAATGCTTTCTCAGCATCTAGTGAGATGATCATGTGGTTTGTTTCTTTGAGTTTGTTTATATAGTGGATTACATTGATTGATTTCTGTATATTGAACCATCCCCGCATTCCTGGGATAATAACTATTTGATCATGATGGATGATTGTTTTGATGTGTTCTTGGATTCAATTTGCAAGAATTTTATTGAGTATTTTTGCATCGATATTCATAAGGGAGATTGGTCTGAAGTTCTCTCTCTGTTGAGTTTTTGTGTGGTTTAGGTATGAGCATGATTGTGGCTTCATAGAATAATTTGGGTAGTGTTCTTTCTGTTTCTATTTTTTGGAATAGTTTATAAAGAATTGGTATCAGGTCTTCCTTGAAGGTCTGATAGAATTCTGCACTAAACTCATCTGGTCCTGGGATTTTATTGGTGGGGAGATTTTTAATGACTGCTGCTATTTCTTTAGGGGTTTAAGAACTATTTACATAGTTTATCTGATCTTGATTTAACTTTGGTACTTGATATCTGTCTAGGAAATTGTCCATTTCATTCAGAGTTTCCAGTTTTGTTGAGTATAGGCTTTTGTAATAGGATCTGATGACTTTTTGAATTTCCTCAGTTTCTGTTGTTATCTGTACCTTTTCAGTTCTGATTTTATTAATTTGGATACTATCTCTGTGCCCTCTAGTTAGTCTGGCTAAGGGTTTGTCTATCTTGTTGATTTTCTCAAAGAACCAGCTCCTGGTTTTGTTGATTCTTTGTATAGTTCTTTTTGTTTCTACTTGATTGATTTCAGTCCTGAGTTTGATTATTTCCTGCTGTCTACTCCTCTTGGGTGTATTTGTTCTTTTTGTTCTAGAGCTTTCAGGTGTGCTATTAAGCTGCTAATGTATGCTCTCTCCAGTTTCTTTTGGTGGACACTCAGAGCTATGAGTTTTCGTCTTAGCGCTGCTTTCATTGTGTCCTATTAGTTTTTGTATGATGTGCCTTCATTTTCATCAAATTCTAAAAAGTCTTCCTTCCTTCCTTCCTTCCTTCCTTCCTTCCTTCCTTCCTTCCTCCCTCCCTCCCTCCCTCCCTCCCTCCCTTCCTTCCACCCTCCCTCTCTCCCTCTTGCTCCTCCTCCTCTTCCTCCTCCTCTTCCTCCTCCTCCTCTTCTTCTTCTTCTTTTCTTTTCTCTCTCTCTCTCTTCCCTCCCTTCCTTCCTACTTTCTTTCTTCCTTGATCAAGTTATCATTGAGTAGAGCATTGTTCAGCTTTCACATGTATGTGGGGTTTCCACTATTTTAGTTGGTATTGAAGAAAAGCCTTAGTCTGTGGTGACCTGATAATATGCATGGGGTTATTTCAATTTTTTTTGTATCTGTTGGGGCCTGTTTTGTGACCAATTATATGGTGGATTTTGGAGAAGGTCCCATAAAGTGCGCTAAGAAGAAGGCATATTCTTTTGTTTTAGGATGAAGTGTTCTATAGATACCTGTTAAATCCATTTTGTTCATAACTTCTGTTAGTTTCTCTGTGTCTCTGTTTAGTTCCTGTTTCCGTGATTTGCCTATTGCTGAGCGTGGAGTGTTGAAGTCTTCCACTCTTATTGTGTGAGGTATAATGTGTACTTTGAGCTTTAGTAAAGTTTGTTTTATGAATGTGGGTGTCCTTGCATATGAAGCATAGATGTTCAGAATTGAGAGTTCATCTTGGTAGATTTTTTCTTTGATAATTATTAAGTGTCCTTTGTTATCTTTTTTGCTAACTTTTAGTTGAAAATCAATTTTGTTTGATATTAGAATGGGTACTCCAGCTTTTTTTTTGGGATCATTTCCTTGGAATTTTTTTTCAGCCTTTTATACTGAGGTAGTGTCTGCCTTTGTCACTGAGATGCATTTCTTGTATGCAGCAAAATGCTGGGTCCTGTTTACATATCCAGTCCATTAGTCTGTCTTTTTATTGGGGAATTGAGTCCATGGATGTTAAGAGATATTAATGAAAAGTGATAAAAAAAAAAGAAAAGTGATTGTTGCTTCGTGTTATGTTTGATATTAGAGGTGGAATTATGTTTGTGTGGCTATCTTCTTTTGGGTTTGTTGGAAGAAGATTACTTTCTTGCCTTTTATAGGGTGTAGTTTCCCTCTTTGTGTTGGAATTTTTCATCTATTTTCCTTTGTAGGGCTGGATTTTTGGAAAGATATTGTGTAAATTTGGTTTTGTCATGGAATATCTTGGTTTCTCCATCTATGGTAATTGAGAGTTTTGGTGGGAATAGTAGCCTCTGCTGGCATTTATGTTCTCTTAGGGTCTGTATGACATCTATCCAGGATCTTCTGGCTTTTGTAGTCTGTGGTGAGAAGTCTGGTGTAATTCCTATAGGCCTGCCGTTATAAATTACTTGACCTTTTTCCCTTACTGCTTTTAATATTTGTTCTTTGTTTTGTGCATTTGGTGTTTTGATTATTATGTGGCGGGAGCAATTTCTTTTCTGGTCTAGTTTATTTGGAGTTCTATAGGCTTTTTGTATGTTCATGGGCATCTCTTTCTTTAGGTTAGGGAAGTTTTTTTTTCTATAATTTTGTTGAAGATACTTAATGGCTTTTTAAGTCGAGAATCTTCACTTTCCTCTATACCTATTATTCTAAGGTTTGGTCTTCTCATTGTGTCATGGATTTCCTGGATGTTTTGGGTTAGGAGCTTTTTGCTTTTTGCATTTTCTTTGACAATTGTGTCAATATTTTCTTTTTCTTTCTTTTTTTTAGATCAAATTTAATGTGCTTTATTATGTTTCTAGTAAAGGGAATATTATAAATTAAGGCATACCCATTGTGGCGGATACAAAGAGTTATTATAAATGATCCAATGTGAGTTTTAAAATTAATAACACAAAACTAAACAAATAGATTATAGCATGAAAAAGACTACAAGAAATCATGCCAAGTTGTGTTTATAAAACCACACATATTTAAAAAAAAATCCTGATCCTACTATGAAACTTGAATCCTAAGCTAAGTAGTTCAGTATTTCCACATACAGTTATAACTCAAAAGCCAGGCATGGAACCACACCTACAGTGTGTCAATGTTTACACCTGCTTGCCTCCGCCACCGCCACCTCGAAGCCCCACTGGCTGGTTGTTCTGAACAAATGAGCCTCCTATACGAACTGCACCTGGGTGAGTTGGCGAGGCTGCTGGATGCTGTCCAGGATGGATAGGTTTTGCAATCTGTGCAGAGTGCCCACTTCTGGCCATATTCTTTGACCTGACTGCTTCCTTTATCCGGTCTATTCTTGATGGTAGTGTTTGCAGTCTCGAGATGCATTTTCTTTGGCTTCTTTCAGGGCTGACTCCAAAGCTTTCACTCTTGTGTCAATATTTTCTCTAGTATCTTTTGCATCTAAGATTCTCTCTTCTATCTCTTGTATTCTGTTGGTGGTTATTGCATCTATGACTCCTGATCTCTTTCCTAGATTTTCTATCTCCTGGCAGTCTCCCTTTGTGATTTCTTTATTATTATTACTTCTTTATTATTTCTTTATTAGTTGTACTGGATGGTTTTGTTCAATTTCTTCACCTTTTTGGTTGTGTTTTCTTGTAATTCTTTAAGGCATTTTTTTTGTGTTTCCTCTTTAAGGGCTTTTATCTGTTTACCTGTGTTCTCTTGTCTTCTTTTCTTTCTTTCTTTCTTTCTTTCTTTCTTTCTTTCTTTCTTTCTTCCTTCCTTCCTTCCTTCCTTCCTTCCTTCCTTTCTTCCCTTCTTCCCTTCTTCCTTCCTTTCTTCCTTCCTTCCTTTCTTCCTTCCTTCCTTCCTTCCTTCCTTCCTTTCTTTCTTTCTTCCTTTCTTCCTTTCTTCCTTTCTTTCTTTTGTAAATAGTGATTTATTCTTGATGTGGGAAATGAATCAATATAATCAAGTACAAGATCGTACCTAAGGGCTGGGAGATAGTTAAGAGTGTATGCTGCTTTTGCAAAGACCCCCCGTTCCCTTCCCAGAACCCACATTTGTTGTATAAATACTTAATAACAATTGGGTATTTCTACCCAGAATTGATTATTCAGTTCCCAAATACACACAACTTTTATTATTTACAATAATCCTTGAACATCACAAGAGCTTGGCAGGTATCTACCCTCTGTGCTATTAGAACCTCCTCCTGTATTTCTTTAAAGGAATTATTTATGTCCTACTTAAAGTCCCTTATCCTCATCATGAAAAGTGATTTTAAATCTGAATCTTGCTTTTCCAGTGTGATGGGGTACCCAGGACTTGCTATGGTAAGATAGCTGGGTTCTGATGATGCCAAGTAACCTTGGTTTCTGCTGCTGAACATTTTTGTTCTTTCCTTTCGACATCTGGT
This sequence comes from Grammomys surdaster, assembly GCF_004785775.1. Taxonomy (NCBI): domain Eukaryota; kingdom Metazoa; phylum Chordata; class Mammalia; order Rodentia; family Muridae; genus Grammomys; species Grammomys surdaster. The sequence goes on along the minus strand of NW_021620894.1, from coordinate 67,527 downwards.
TATCTCTAGTACTACCAGAACTCACTGTCTCTGACTGGATCCTGTCTCTCCTGTTATCTTGGTTGTGCCAGAACTCCTCAGAGTCCAGCTGTCTCTATGATCCTGTGATCTTGAGATCTTGGGTATAAGAGCTCCTGGGAGTCCAGCTTCCTCTGGGTGTTGTGGGATTGGTTGCAGAGCTAGTGCCCAAGGTCTGCTCAGGCCACCGGCTCAGACCTCAAGGAACCCATGCTGATGAGTCAGGATATGGTGTCTTTATGGAAGCAGACCAGCTAGGAGTCTGCCCTAGCAGAAAGGACTAGGCAGAAGGGCAAGCTTTTTCTCTGAGACATATTCTCACAGTAGATTTTCTGGTCATCATGTTCTTCTAATTTCTCTACCATCTCTTCCATGATGTTCTTTAAGCCTCAGGTGCAGGCATAGTGTTATAGATGTATCTATTTGAATTTAACAACCATGATCCCCTATTTTATGCCTTTTGACCAGTGGTAGTTTTCTGTAAAGCTCTTCATTTGTTACAAAGAGTAGCTTTATTGATGAGGAGTGAGAACTACATTTATCAGAAGGTATAAAGATAAATGTCTTAGGGTTTTACATTTGTGAAGAGACCATGACCATGGCAATTCTTATTAAGAAAAACTTTTAATTGGGGCTGGCTTATAGTTCATAGGTTTTGCCCATTGTCATCATGGTGAGAAGCTTGATAGCGTGCAGGCAGACACGGTACTAGAGAGGTATCAGAGAGTTCTACATCTTGATCCACAGGCAGCTGGAAGAGACAGCCACACTGGGCATGGCTTGAGCATCTGAGACCACAAAGCCCAAATCCTAGTGACACATCTTTTCCAACAAAGCCACACCTCCTAATAGTGCCGCTCCTTATGGACACATGGGCCCATTTTTATCCAAGACACCACAAACATTTAGAAAAAGTTTAGGGATTTTGGTGGTTTAGTAAAAGTGACAGTAGTAGATATGATTTCTCGACTGTTGAACAGGCCTTGACTCCAATTAGAGACTAGATCAGGGGATTGCGGATAGTACACGGAGGGGAGGATCAGGTCATTTCCCTGGCTTCTTTCTGGCTCAGGATGTGCCTGCATTTCTTTTCTTCTTTTATGATGAGACTGAACACACGGTCTTCTGCTTGCACGGCAAGTGCTCTAACACTAAGCTACTTCAAAACCCTTTAGACAGGATTTTATTTGTTCGTGTGTTTGTGGTAGTTAGGATCAAATGGAGGGCCTGTGAACTAGGCAAGTATTCTCTCGCTATGTTCACCGGCATTTACACTGTTCATTATTTCACTTAGTTCTTTTTAGGTTCATATGTGGTTTTTGTACATAGGTTTATTTCTTTATATTGGTGAGTCATACTCAAATTTTACATTTGCTTTTTGATTGATATTTGGATTAAGTTTACATGATTATGAGAACAATGTCTATAAACATTATTTATACAAATTGTATTCAACTTACAGTAGTGAAGCCTGGTTTTCAGACCAAGACCTTAGCATATGGCATGATTCCACTTGCAATCTGAGTTGATCTCTTCAGTTAAACTTCTTCGTAGCCCTTTCTTAAACAGACCCATGGCATATTTGCTAGCAAAATTTAAATCCAGCCAAGCTGACAAAGAGTGTTATACATCACAAGGCCATATTCAATTTTTTCCTCCTTTTGGGCTAGCAATAAGTATGGTGAGACTCTTTTAGGATGCTGACCAGGTGCAGTGACCCCAGCTCCCAGTCAAGTACATAATCTCATGGTTACGGTACCTAAAATGGCCTCTGTATTCTGTGATTTTCCTTACTGTAGGCTGATGCAGTTCAGGCTCATTTAACGTAGGCTAGACCCAGCTATGTTGTTTGGTAAGATGGGAGAATCCTTTGTGGTTTTCAACTAGGATGGATTGGCATCCACTCCATCAAAGGTCAGAGAGTATCTGAAGTTTTTCTATGGCGTTTCCAGTTCTCTTGGAAACCTATTGCTCTATGCCTCCCTAGTTGTGAGAAGCCATGGCAAGGCCTTACTCTTGGCAAACACTCATCCTTGGCTCTCCTATCTACTATTCTTCTTTCTGCTTACCTTCCATGATTCACTTGTCAGTTCTCAGAACTTCAAACAAAGCCTCATAGCAACCCACCTTAGAAACCCTTCCTCCTGATCTTTAGATTTAGCCAACATCCTGCTAGATAGATGTTTTCAGAACCCCTGGTAATGGCAAGGCTTTGTGAGAACAACAGGTATAACTTAGTTAGACCCCACAGTTGCAGCTATCTTCCTCCACCTGCAAAGCCCCCTTTCCCTTCCTGCCCCTCCCCATATCCTGTTTTCAGAGTATATAACCTGTGTGAACAATAAAATCTTTGCCAGCTTGATCAGACTTCTTGACTTGCTGTGCTTCCTTATTTTCTTGAGCATCTCAGTCCTCTCCACAGGGTCTAAGGGTCCCACTTGATTGTCCAGCTGGCCTGGACACCTAGTTACTGTTCTATTGTTGTGATGTGGCACCTGACCACATTTAATTGGGGGCTTGCTTACAGTTTCAGAGGGTTAGGCCATGATAATTGTGGTGGGGAGTATGGCACTTGGAGCAGCTGGGCCTGACTTGGGCTTTTGAAATTTCAAAGCCCACCCTGAGTCACAGATCTATACCAATAAGGTCATACCTCCTAACCCTTCCCAGTTTTAGTAACATATGAGCATCCAAACATATGAGCCTGTAGGGTCCATTCTTATTCAAACTACTATAATTTCCAATTATAAAATAGTTATTAACTTCACAGGACACTGCCTGACTCTCTGCAGAGATTCACACCCATGCTGCCTCTTGGCACCATCAGTCTTTTATTCTCTTGTTTCAGCCATTCTAGCATATGGCCAGTCATTTGGATTCGAGTTTTTTCTCTTTTTGAACCTCTAGATTTACTCAGCGATAACATGTATTAAAAACAGGCGTGTTGATTACACCGTAACTAGAGTTGTTAAAAGGTTTTTATAATAAAAATTAATTTGCAAATAACATCATTTTCTACCCTCACACATTCTAAATGAATCTTATTAGTTATAAGCCTACTAGTAAGAATTAAAAAAATCCATCTCAAGTGACTTAGTCACTTAACAAACATGAACAGTAGAAGGCTCACATGAGTGTGAATGGAAAATATGTTAGCTTCAATATATATATTACCACTGGTCTCAACCTTGGTCAGAGAACACTTTCTGCAAGGGATGTCACTTGCATTATTTTACGTTTTCCTTTCAGAATGTGAAACCTGTCAACTCTATCATTTTCTATATCAATGTTTCTGATGAATGTCCTAGGATAGTTTCTGACTTCGATCACTTAAAAAGGTTATGTTTTCTCTTATCCTTATTTATTTTTAGAAAGTCAAAGGTGTATTTTTCAGTATTTATCCTAATTGGGATGCCTCCAGTTTGTTGGTTTTGACTGACTGGCTGGTTTTGTGTGTCAACTTGACACAAGATAAGAGTCATCAGAGAGGAAGGAGCCTCAGTTGATGAAATGCCTCCCTGTCCTCCAGCTGTAAGGCATTTTTCTCAATTAGTGATCTATAGGGGAGGGCCCAGCCCAATAGGGGTGGTGCCAACCCTGGGCTGATGGTCCTGCCTTTTAGAAGAAAGTAGATTGAGCAAGCCATGAGCAAGCCAATAAGCAGTACTCCTTCATGGCCTCTGCATCTTTTTCTGCCTCTGGGATCCTGCCCCATTTGAGTTCCTGTCCTGACTTACTTCAATAATGAACAACAATATGGAAATGACCCCCCCCCAAAAAAACCCTTTTCTCTGCAATTTGCTTTTGTTCATGGTGTATCACTACAACAATAGAAACTAACTAAGACAAGTTGTTGCCAGCTTAGTGGGGTATTACTGTTCTGGACCTGACCATATTTTGGGGAGGATTGTAGAAGAACTTTGGAACTTTGGGTTGGAAGAGCCATTGAGTGCTAAGAGCTCAATGGGATGGATGTTCTTCGGGAACTTGGAAGATAAGAGTATGAACTTGGAAGATAAGAGTATGGAGAGCAGTGGAGAAGATGAAGGCCTGGCTTGTGAAGTTTCAGAGGGAAGTTTAAAGACTATCAGAGTCTTTTCCTGTTTTCAATTAAGATTTGTGGTTCTAGGGGGCTGGAGAGACAGTGGTTTATCCGTTACAAACAGTGGCTGCTCTCCCAGAGGACCCAGGTTCAATTCCCAGAACCCACATGGCAGCTTACGACTGTTTGTAGCTGCAGTTCCAAGAGATCTGACACCCTCACAGAGACATGCACGTAAGCAAAACACCAATACACATAATGTGAAAACAAAAATAAATGAATAAGGATTTTGTGGTTCTGGTTAGCTGGTGCTGAAGAGTTAGCTGTGATTAATAAGATACAAGACCTACTGAGGCAAAACCTTTGTTTTGCTGAGATACTCAATGCTGGCTGACTGGAGCTGAGAATTTAACCATGATTAAGAAGAGATCAGCATCGTTGAGGTAACCTTTTCTGGGAAATGTTTCCTGAGAACACAGAGAAGTTGCGTTTCAGAGGTAGCCAAGGTTGTACCTTTTGTTGGCAGCCAGACTTAGAAATGTTTAAGAGTCACCCATGTGGTATTGGTTTTGAAGGTATGAAGGTACCATGGAGAGCATCTGAGGAGTGACATTGTAAGAGGTCAGGAGAAGCTGTTGGTGAAGGCCCTGGACTGAAGGGGCCATGCAAAGAAGTTGAGGCTTGGCACCAGGAAGAAAGCCTATGAGAGGCTATTGGTGAAAGTGCATCCCTGTTGCAGCAAGGGACCCCAACAATTTTAGAGATGCCAGTTCCAAGGAATGATCACTAAGAACAGCAGCAGCAATGGGGTGGAGCCAGCTGTAACCTAGATAACAAGCTGTATGTGCTACATAGGGCAGAGCTGGAGAAATGACCCAAGTCCTGAGGAGGAGTACAGAAAATCATGAGAGGATCCCAGACATTGTATGGTTGGAGTTTAGTTTTGTTTTGAGTTGATTGTGACTGTGCCCTTTTTTTCCCCTCTTAAAGTAAGAAAGTATTTGGTTTACTTTTGATTTTACTGGAGCCCATAATCGAGAGACTTTGAATTTTAAAAAAACTTTGGATTTTTAAAGAAATTGGCTATTTTAAAGGGAGAGAAATTTTAATGCATTTGAATTTGTGTAGACTGTGGGACTTTTAAAGTTATTATTTTTTTTAAAATGTGAGATCTTGGGGAAAAAATAAAAAAGAAAGATTTGTGGCTTAACAGAGATGTGTTTATATCTATCTAGCTTTGAGAAAACAACTTAGCCTGCTTGGAAGATAAGGTTTTATCTGGCATTTTAGTTTAAGGGTTTTGTTGGGTAGCAGTATATTCCTTTTCCATTGAGGCAAGAGATTTAATATTTAGATACAGCAGATTCAGGGAAATAGTTTCCTTCTGGCTAGAAAATCAGGGTACAGTGTATGGTACCGCCCATGCTCATCAGGCACTAGATATCAGAATTCTTTTAGTCTCACAGGCTTAAATCCTCACTTGAAAGTTAGTAAAGCATTTGTGGGAAGAAATCCAGCAGTACCTGGTCACTGGTTATGGAGGTGGAGGGGGGCAGGGCCAGTGAGGAATGTAGGATGCCTAGCACATGAACTTACTTCCCCCAAGCTATCTGCTCAGTCTTTGGCTTAGGATGCCAGTGGCTTTCCCTCCCTGCCTGGGTTTTTGTAGATGCTTGACCATCTGAGGCTGGCCTTGAGCTGTATTGTCCTCAGCTGCTCTCTGACCCTAGGATCACACTACCATCGGAAAGCACATCCTGTTGTGTTGGAGATTGGTTCTAATGTTTTTATTGAATCATAAATCTGCATGTCCAAATGCTAAAGGTCCTTGTCTCCAATTGGTTTTTGATCGATCAATAAAAATGACAATGGCTAATGGTTGGGCACTGGGTGAAGTTGGGCATCCTTTGAGTTTCGGGGTGAGGATGCAGAACAGAACAAGGCAGAATCAACATAACGTGGGGTAGAAGAATCGGATGCCGGAGTGGTAGGAGATAAAGCCAACCAGCCACCTGAGACTTTGGGTAAGTGGCCACTGGCTGCTTCCTTGATTGGGCATGGGGTAGCAGGGGAAGGTTAAGGAGTGTCCAGCATTTGAGGTAGCCAAAGCATTTTAAAAGTAAGCTAATGTGTGTGTGTGTCTTTCATTCAAGGATCCAAACAGTTTCTAGGCTGGTGAGCCCATGCAATCTGTGGGGGTTGGGGGTGGTGGTGGTACAAAACTGTAGCCTAAACTTACTGTTGGCTTCCTGCAAGGTCAGATCCTGGAAGATGGTAGGAGCTGATGCTGGTTGGCAGACACAGTGGTTACTACAGTGTGTTGCTCTTTGCAGACATGAAGAACCTGAGATAGAATCTGATTCCCTAAACAGTGATCCCTGTACTCTTCATTCCCACATCTCCACACTCCCCTTGTCCCCTTTTCTCTGTTGTGAACAATAAAGTCCCCTTTCTTCCTCCTTGTGTTCATGTTCTTCACCTTCCTTTTCTTTTTTTCGTCTTCACACTCCCCAAATTCTTAATTTATTTAGCTTCATTGGTCATGGACCTTGGCTTGAAAGTTGGGCAAGCAAAGTTCTTGACAGGATGCAGACAATGAAGGAATAGATGAATTTTTCTAGTTCTGATCATAGGATCAGTACCACCCTTTGCATGAGAGCTTTTATCTTCCTCCCTACAGTCTGTCCTTTCCCAGGATTTAGGGTAGGGAAGCTGCCTTCTCACTCTCCTCAAACCATCATGGGCCTCCTTGTAGGTAGGGTTCAACTCTACATGCAACAGCTCCTTCCCTGACCATTGTCTCTTGCTCATTGTTCAGTGTCACAGGTTCAGCTCCTGTATGATGCTGTAAGACTCTATCGAGCAGAGCCTAAGTTTATCGGAGACCCCCAGAGAGGACACGAGAGATTGCTGCAAAAATGCAAGAGGAATTTTATTCCGACACGTCGGGGTCACTTCACTCTTGAAGGAGGACATCAAAAATCATCCTATGTGAAGGTGTTGCATAGTGGGGGGGGGGCTAGATTAAATAAAATAAAAACCCTGATGTGAGTTGTATTAGATTGGCTCCTGTCTGTTCTTTTTGGAAATTACTAACATTTCCCTGGCACTACAGAATAAAGGAGGGGGAAAAATGGGGCAAGGGAGTGGAATAAGGTGAATTTGTTCCAGAGTGACAAAGGAGTGCCTCTAGATAGAGAGAGACAGATGTGGTACATAAAAAAACATGGTGGTTTATAAAGGTAAAATGGGATATCCTGTGCTAGGATGAGGTGTTTAATTTTAATTGGACATGTGAATTAGGTGACCCAAAGGGACCTTTTTATAGCTGAGCTTCAATACTTTAATAGCTGGATCTTGGTAGTCAGTCTTAGGAGGAGGGATTGGTCAAATAAGGGAATAAACCTTGAGGGATAGTTTTACAAATGTAATTTAATGGCTTTTTAGCAAGGTAGAGGGAATTGCGGAGAGGCAAGGGCTGTCAGAACCATGCTCATCATGTTTCAGCTGATCAGCGTCCCTTCAGTGGGGATTTCCTATAGGTAAGGACCACCAGGAGGTCTGAGGATGCTCACTTGTCCTGAGGGAGGCAGCTGGGTTTAAGGCCCAGGGTAAAAGCAGAGCATGTGGAAGGATGGTTTACATGTAGGGAAACTCTTGCCTACTTTTGGTATTGGTAGCCACTGACTGTAAATCAGACCAAAATTCATTTGAGGATGAAAAGGAAAATACTTCTCGAGGGATCGTTGGGTAGTAATCAGGGGCCTTGTAGGTGAACATTCTCAGGGATGGCAGGATTTAGATTCAAAAATTTTACTCTGTATTCTTTAGAGTTGGGCCAGATTAAGGGTGGGGCTCTGACAACCCGGAGGGACCACTTTCGTCATCTCAGTGTGGCTGGTGGACCTTTCACCTGAGAGCCTGACTCTGCTCACTTACTGCCTCACTGATTCTTTCTACAGATATTTAGGATTTTCTCTTGTCCTTCTTCCTTGTCAGGCAGTAAACCCAATTATGCTGTTCAGGGATGTGCTAGAGTGGCTTTACCGATACCAATGCAGAGTGAAATCTGACAATGGATTTTCCATGTTGTGGTGACAAAAATTTCTGAAACAGGCTTCAAGGTCAGAGTTTTCTCGTCCAGTTCTAGCTTAGGTGACCCTGTGCCTTTCCCTATTATATTAGATTGGATTACTATTGCCGTGATGAAACATCATGACCAAAAGAAACTTGGGTAAGAAAGGCATCATCAAAAGCAGTGAGGGCAGGAACTTAGAGGTAGGAACTGATGGTCATGGAGAGGTGCCGCTTACTAGCTTGCTCCTCCTAGCTTGCTCATGTGTTTTCTTATAAAAACAGGACCACCAGCTCAGGGATGACACCATTTATAAATGGTCTTGTCACTCTCCAGTGGATTACTAATTAAGAAAATGTCTTACAGCCAGATCATATGGAACTGGTTTCTCAATTGATCCTCCATCCTCTCTGATAGCACTAACTTGTGTCAAGTTGACACAAGACTAGTCAGTACAATTCTATTCCTGTAGCATGGATACACAGGGTCAATTTTCCCAGCACTATCCAAGCCCTGACATGCCTGGGCTCACTATCAGGTGTTGATATTTCCAAAGTTCAGTTGGAGACAGAGAGACATTCTCTGTCTCAAAACACTCTCCTTGTTTCCCTTTCCCAGATTTGTTTTTCTTCCTTCTCTTCTTCCTTTCTTCCTCTTTGACTGGTCTACAGCACAATATTCTACCTCTTCTCTTCATTATACAAATGAGGTGATCAAGAAGCACTGCAATCAGGTTGGCTCTCCAACAGTGAAGGTGACAGACCTCATGCCTAGCCTCCACACACCACACACCTAGATGTGTGTTTCCTGAGTAGTTCCAAACTCAAGTCAATTTGACAATGAAGACTAACAATCACAATGCCACATTCAAATTTTGTTCTTTTTCCTGCCTAGCAGTAAGTACTGTGACACTCTTTCAGGATGCTGGCAGGTGTGGTGATCCCTCACGGTTGGTCACTTGTGTTACATCATGATTACTGTACATCAAGTGGTCTCTGTGTTCCCTGATTTTCCTGCTGTAAGTTGATGTAGTTCAGAGCACATCTGGGGTAGATCAGGACTAGAGATGGTGTTTGGTAGGCTAAGAGGATTAACTGTGACTTTCAATTTAGGGTGAGTTTACTGACATACACTCCATCAACAGTTAATGAGAATCTGCAGTTTCTTCTGTGGTGTGTTTACAGCTCTTTTGGGAGAATATTGGTGTATGTCCAGTGATAAAAGTGTGGTTAGACTACCTTCACAGGAAACTGCCAGATTCCTCATAGAGCTGATCACGTTACATTCTCTCTGAAGGGTACACTGCTCCATGACCATGCCAGCACTTACACTGTCATTTGTGTCATTTGTGTGATTGTTCTCTTGTTTCAGTCATTCTAGTACATTGGCCATGGTGGCATTTGCACTTTACTATGGGAAGTGACATTTGATGTGATTCACTTATTTAGAATATTTTCCTTAGTCAAGTTTCTATTATGATCGTTTGAGTCAGATTTGTTGACTTGAAAAAATCCTTTACATATTCCGGATCAAGCTCTTTGAAATTTTCTACTAGTCTATATATTTTCAGATATTTAACAGTGTTTTCCTATTAGCAGCAGACTTTAATTTTAAGAATATAGATTCTAGTTTCTCGAGGAACTGTTTGGAAACACTCTAATGGAATATGTCTTAGTTAATGAGAGGCTTTATTTCATCTCATAATTATAACCCACACTCAACCACTGTAACTCCAGGTCAGTAAACTTGATTTCCTCTTCTGGCTTCCAATGACATGAACATACATGTGATACACAGACATACATGAAGGAAAAACACCTATGCACACAAAATGCTAAATAACTTTTAAAGTATAGATATTAATTTCATTACTTTTCATCTTCAAGTTTAATACGTTGGTCTCTGACACATTTGAGTTAAATTTTGTGCATCATCTAAATGGTAGGTAAATGATCTTTTACTTATTTAAATTTTGCCAATGCACTAGAAGGTGATTTTCAGTCCATTGTGGGAAGAAAGTCATCAAGGGATTGCCCAGTTGTCAAACATGCATGCTAAAGCACCAAACCTTCTGGGGAAAGCAAATATATTGGTGAAAGAGTGGCGCTACTTTCTTTGGGGGAGAGGGGGATGAACTGCTTTCTGATTAGAATGGAAGCTTGTTCCCCAGAAAGGAATCTATGCCTTTGACTCTAACCTGGTCAAAATCTCACATCTTAGGAGGTCAAAGGCCTAAGGATGGGGGGTGGACTATTGTTGTCTTGTTAAGTGAAGATTTGATCAGATTGCCTTTCAAGTATTAATGATTATAATAGATCAGTTCTACATTCTACACTGGACAGAAAGCCTCTTTCTGTAGTTAATACAGTGAGTCACACATGGTCAGATGACTGCTGAGTGCTCAGGGGACACTAAGGAAGAGAGTGGAAGAATGTAAGAGCCAAAGGGTGGGGAGGGGCCCGGTGGAGCACTGTCATCTGACCCTGCTGTGACCATGGCTCTCATGACCTTACAGCATCTGCCATTGCATCTGTGGGAAGGAAGGTCACTCGGGGAGTCTCAGGAGGAGTGGAAGGAGCAGCTGTGGTTAATAGCATCAAGACACACTGTATACATGAAGGAAATGTCAAAGAGTAAATTAAAAATATTTTAAAAATAAGATAAAATTTATTGCTTTGCTTACCTGATTTGCCATTTCCCCCATAGAAAGATAAAGGCATGTTTTGTGTCATATTTTACATTAATTCTAAACATTTTATGACTCCATTTCGTTCTCATTATTTTGTTAATTAGTTTTATTCATTTTCCAAATGATTTTTAATTAATTAATTAATTAATTTTGCCAGTGGAGGATTTACATGGTAAGATATAGATTTCTCTGTCCATTTCTTTTTTCTTTTTTTAAAAATCAATTCGTAATTTTTACTTATTCACACAGGGGTTATAAACACAAAAAGGCAGGATGTGGGGAAGGGAATGACACCAGAGCGTGGGTGTTCAGGGGGAGTACAGCTATCTTTCAGAACAGGGTATCGGCTTGGTGAAGGTTCAGGGGACAAGTCACTATTGACTCTGCCTATGACTCGGTTGACCTTATCTAAGTTGGTATTATCCACCAAGGCTACCTATTTACAAGGTCTATGACTACTCAGACTTGTAAATTTCCACAAAAGCTGCCTGTTTACATTAGCTTATAGCCATCTGTTTCAGTGTTTTTCACAGAGACTCAAGACTTGGTGTTAGTATACATGTACGACAGGCCTATTGCTGATTTTAGGACTATGGCTGATTTTAGGCCTTCAGTGTGTAAGCAGGGCTGCCCCAGACATCTCCTCCCTTCTCTAAATATAGAAAGGCTATGGCAATTCTAAACTTGCAAAGGCGGGGATAGAGGCCTGACCTCCAGTAATTTAAGGGGACCTTGTAATGGCTCCAGTCCCCCTGTCGTTGTCCAGTGAGGTATGCGGGCCATAACCATCCTGATGTCTTTTTCCTGGAGAGGGGATACTTTTGACATCAACCCCTATGCAGTCAGGCTTGTCCCTCAGGGAACCCAGATAGATATTTTTATCTTTTATTGATATTCCCTTGCAGTGCTTAGGCTCGCAGCCTAAGCAAGAACTCAGATCGCCAGTCAGAGGGGGTTCTGGGTGGCACCACTCTGTTTGGTCTAGGGGCAGAAGTTGACTCATTTAGGTTGGGTGGAGCTGGGTTTTGGGAACACCCTTGGATAGAGTAACAACCTCATCTTAAGTCTCATGGTCCTCCATAGCTAACTTATGATAATGTATCTGAATAGGTTTTGCTACCAAATTATCTATCTGTTGTTTCACAAGGTTAGTCAGCCTACTTAAGGCCCAGGGATCAAAAGAAATAAGCAAAAATAACCCAATTAATGGTCCCAAGATGGGAGGAAGTAGGGTTAACAACCATGGAGAGGTTGAAAACCAATTCTTGTACCATCTCTCATCTTTCTCTTTCTCTCTCTGTCTTTTCTCAGGGCCTTCTCTGACCTTTTTCATGCTCTCCTTAACCGTCCCTGTCTTGTCTATGTAAAGGGAACATTCTTCTTTAAGGGCTGTACACAGTCAAGAGCTGTACAGTCTTTTCTATTGTAAAAGAGTAAATCAACTCCCATAAAGTCCTTTGCAATTTTTGGAGATCTCTGTAGACAGCGAAAGGAGGGATTTCTTCAGATTAGTGATGTCAATCTCTATCTGTTTGATGTCCTTGTCAGTGGCCCATCAAAGGTCTGAGTAGTATAAGTTCGGAGGCCAACATCTGGATTAGAATTTCTAACAGCAGACATCATGGGTGATTCATTTTTACCTGAGATACTGCCCATGTTAGAGCTTCTGGGAGGCCCACTTCCTCTGGGTTTTGTGAGGTTGAGTGCAGAGTTACTGCCCGGGATCTGCTCTATGCTTGGGCCCAGACCGGAAGTCCCTCTCTGTCCATTTCTCTTTTTTAAAATTTAATTTAATTTTTAATGTTTTTTTTTCATTTTATATTCTGCTCACGAACCCCCTCCTGGTCATCCCCTCTCACAACCCTTCCCCCACTCCCTCCCCTTCCCCTCTGAGCAGGTGGAGCCCCTTGAATTACCCCCCCCCCCCACACACACACCCTGGCAGTTCACATCTCTTTAAGGCTAGGCACTTCCTCTCCTACTGAGGCCAGACAAGACAGCCCAGCTAATAGAACATATCACATATACATGTAACAGCTTTTGGGGTAGCCCCCGCTCCAGTTGTTCAGGACCCACATGAAGACCATGTTGCGCATCTGCTACATATGATCAGGGAGACCTAGGTTCAGTCTGTGTATGTTCTGTGATTGGTGGTTCAGACTCAGAGCCCCAAGAATATAGGCTAGTTGCCAGAGGTGCTAAATCCTTCCTTATTCTAGGGTGGTACCCGCCTCAGGACTCCAGGAATTAGGAAGTTATGTTGCTGAGTCCAGGATCAGAAAATGGGAGCAAAGCTCAAGCCCCAAATTGTCCATTGGCTGTTGATTTGTGTTCTAGGTCAATGATAGGGAAAGTGTGAGAGGGTGCAAGTTCTGATCTATAGAAGGAGGGGACAGGAATTTCTTCTGACCAGAGGATTTTCAAACCACTCTCGCGTGCCAAATCAGCATGCCAGAGGTCATCTTTGCCCAATCTGTATGCCAGGGACTTTCTGCAGGACTGTATATTAAAGACTGTTTCATTTATTTTATTCTCTTGAATTTGTTATTTGTGACTTCCAACAATTGTATCCATCTCCAAAGCTTCCCTTAAAGAAATGCAATAACACTCTACATGGAAAAAGACTGTTATATTTAGCTCTAACTACTCTGGAAAAAAGGCGATTTAGTTTTGTATGTCTATCCTACCAACCATTGTGAAAGCAATGATCTTTAATTGGAAATGGTCATTTTTAAAGTGTTAAGACAGTTTTAGAATCTTTTTTTTTCAGTTTTCTTTTCTATGAACAAGTTGTCTATGAAAATCTCTAGTTCCCTCAGTTCTAGATGGTGTCAGAAGAGTGTGGCAGACTCAAATATTGGGAAGAGATATTTTGGCAGAGTGATTGATGCAATAAATGGACAGATAGACACCAGTATTGAAAGGACTGTGAGGAATGTCCAGGCATACATGACAGAAAGCATGGACTTGTTTGTTCTAAGTTTCTAAGATTCAGGGAGGTCCTGAGCCATGTGAATGATGAGTAGTGGACAGTGTCTTCGGTAGTCAGACTGTCTCTGATGCCTGTAGGGAAAAGAATAAGTCTGGATTCTTTATGCAGAATCATCTCTGAAGGTCAGAGAGACAGAGTTGCAGACATGTATGACTTGAGCATCAGCTGATGTGGAATCTAACCAACTGATGTGTCTAGGTATCTCGGTAGGAAATCAGGTAACAGGATGCAGTGAGCCCAATGCTTTGACCATCGCAGGGAGATCTGTAATTCTCTCTCTGACCATAGCTTTGTACAAGGGAACACATTCAGAGAACAATGTTGATTCCCAGTCTGGGGAGACGTACCCATAGAACTGAGGAAATTCACTGTGGGCCTCAAGGACTGTTATGAGAGCTGATTCTTTTGAAAAATAACATTAAACTTAGTTGCTTTCATAACACAGAGTTCATAAGTGGAAAGGTAACTGTACCTTTGTATGGAGATCTAGGGACAAAGGAATACCACAAACTCTTAGAGGATGAATTTTCCATGGAAGGGAAGATAGAAACTTCAGTCTCTTGGGAAGCTTGTTAGCCATTGCCTTTTCAGAGGAGGGAGTTCATCTGAGGTATCTATGGGTAGCAGAATGGGGAAAGATCTGTCCTGAGATCTGTGTGATGTCTGCTATTGTAGTAGAAACAATGGGACACATTTCATTGGTTAAAAATCTCTATCAGACACAAATTTATAGAAAATTTAATAAAAGATATGTGCTGTAGGAAGACCAGATCAACACACACACACACACACACACACACACACACACACACACACGCAGAGAGAAAGAGAAAGAGAGAGAGAGAGAGAGAGAGAGAGAGAGAGAGAGAGAGAGAATGAATACAGGGGAGAAATTGGTTACTTGGTCTCATCTCAATTGCCTATTCTGTGGTATGATATTTGAACAGATAAGGAGTTAGAATCTCAAAGGTTTGTTGTGTAATACATTTTATAACATTGTGTGCTATTTTCTGAGTCTGTTCATTTGGGGAGCATCATCTATGGGCATTAGGAATTAGATTTCAATTATTTAGAGGATGAATCACAAGTTACCATGTCAGGCTCCAAGCTGCGTCAGAGTTTGATTGTTAGACAACGGGCATATAGTCTTTGATTTTTAGCCTTTTTCATCTCTACATTTCCCCTTGTGATGTCAGTGATGGGATAAAGGTCTCATTTATTCTGGTATTGTATTCTAGCTGAGAAGGGATATTTGAGGGCTTTGGTTGGCATTGACTTGCCATAGGGTCACAAGGACTGTAAGCCGAAAAGCCTTGAGGTATGTATTTTAAAGTAAGGGGGTGTGTTTCTGTGGGTGTGAAAAGCAAGCAGGTTAAACAAACAGGAGATGAAGACACATAGCAGAATGGAAAACAAGAACAGAGGGACTACGAGAACTAAAAAAACTCAAACTAATCTGAAGAGCTTCCTAGGGATGGTGCTGGCTATGAAGTCTATAGTAGTCAGGGTTCTCTCGAGAGACTGACCTTATAGACCTTACAGAATGGAGATTTAGTAGAGTGGCCCACAGGATGTTGCCTATCTAGTTAAACAATGGCTATCTACCAATGAAAGGTCCAAGAGCCTAGTAGTTGTTCAGGCCACAAGGCTAGATGTCTCAGCTGATCTTCAATGTACACCAGAATGCCAAAGAAGTAGGCTATAATGCCAGTGAATGGATGGACTTGCCAATGAGAGTGAGGGCAAGCATGCAAAGAGCAAAGGCTTCCTTTTAAAATGTCTTTCATATAGGCTGCCCCAGAAGGCATGGCCTAGATTAAAGATCTTCCTGCCTCCAAAGATTCAGATTAAAAGTAGGTCTTCCCACTTCAAATGACTGAATTATGAAAAAGCCTTCACAGATCTACCCAGCCACCAGGGATTTAGTTAATTTCAGATGAAGTCAGGTTGGCAACCAAATATAGCTATCACAAGTTCCATATGAAATTTTGATTTAACCCCTTGAATAGTTTGATATTCTCTGATTTTTTTGGAAGATTTTTCTCTACTTCTCCTGAGGCTGTGGCCTTGAAATACCAGGTCTCATGTAGAAAGAATGTATAGATTTGAAGGACCATTTCTGTCAAGGAGTTGAAGCATTGTTGGTGGCCCACTTTAGTAGATACTGTAGCCTTCCTCACAGACACATGATGGGACAGTTCTAATATCCATATTGGTGAATTTCCCCTTGTCCAAATGAGTCCTCTAAGAATAGGTAGCACCAAGTAGATGCTTTTTTTATTGTTTCTTTTTTTAAATTCTTTGTTTGTGAATTTCACATCATGCACTCCAATCCCACTTGTCTCCCTTTGCCCTTGCGACCTCCTTCCCAAATGAGAATAAAATAAGATAAAATTAATAAAATAATCTTGTTTTATAAGCTACGGTGTATCACACATCTTTTTTTTTGTCCACACATAGTCTTTTGTCCATACATCTTTACTTGCAAATGTTCATTGCAATGTGTCATTGATTTGGTTCAAGACCTCTGGCTTCTGCTACATTATTTATACTGGATCCCCACAGGGACTCATCTTTGATATCCTGTTGTTGTCTTGTGTCATGAAGATACTGCAATTTTGGGTCTGTCCAACATGCTGTCATGCCTCTTGGCAGATCATAGATTGGGCAGATGTTGGGGTGGGCCAACTCAAAGACCTGGATCTGGACCTGGGGTCACCTATTTCTTACCAGGTTGTGATGACTGCTGCAAAACCCATGAGATTTTGTTTTTGTTATATTTGCAGCTAGGGCATGAAAGGGAAAATTCTTTTTTATGAAAGGACCTTATGTTGGAAGGAGCATAGAAAGATGAGAAATCTGAAAGCTCACAATCTGCTTGTTAGAGATGGCAGTCACCAGTGTATTAGCAGTGCTAATGCATGGTCTCTGAATCCAAACATGTAGGAGGTTGGTCTTTGAGATGTTGTAGTTGGCTAGGTTAGAGAAGTGCCAGAAGAGAAAAAGGAGACCTACAAATTGTTGGTGTGAATGTAAATTCACTCAGACAATATGGAAATCAGCGTGAAACTTCTTAAAAAACTAACAACAGAATGACTACATAATCAGCTATTACTGGTATGCATGTGTACATGCACACAGAATGTATGTACGTGTGTGCAGTTTGTGTGTGTGGTGTGTGTGTGCGAGTGAGCGCACTCATTTGTAGCCATCCAGCAGAGAACTGGGTTTACTTGAAAGGGGGGCTGGAAATGAAAGAGGTAGGGGGGCAAGAGAAGAATGAAGCCAGGACAAAGTTCTGATCAAGACTCCAAGTTTAATAATAAGCACAGCGTATATAAAGGGAAAAAAAACCACAAAACCCATCCCCTGCTTCAGCTAGAGTATGTTGTAGAGCAGGGTCAGTGCAGGCAGCCAAAACAGCTAAGTTCCCATGGGAACCCGCAACTGCAGCCAAGGCCGATGTCTCTGTTCAAGTTGATAAGACCTGTCGTGGCCAATGGTCAAGGTCTGCTTAGCCTGCTCAAGGCTGGGAAGGCCACACTCATTCATGGACTACAAGGCTGAAACATTAGGTATAAGATACAGGTAATTTATCAGAGTTGTGTGTTTCTTTCTGTCTATGGTATGGTATATACATGAGTACATGTTGTGTAGAAAGGTATGAGTGCACAGATGTATGTACATATGTTAGATCAGAGTCTCATTCGTATTTTGTATTGTTTTATATAATGTTCTCCGCCGTATCTCAAGGTCCACTAGTGCCTTTCATGCTCTATTATTATAGTAAATGGCACTTTATTTTTGAGAAAATGTCTTTCTTCCAACCTGGAGCTCCTTGATTGTCTAGCCCTAGCTTGCTTGCAAGCCAGGGATCCTCTCATCTCTGCTCCTGAGTGAGGGCATGACAATCCCACAGGCATACCCAGATTTTGCTGTGTTTGCTGGCAATCTGAACTCAGGTTCTTGAATTTGTGTGGCAAATTCTTTGCTGACTAAGCTATCTATCTCCCCAGCTCTGGAGGAGATTCTTGAAGGTGAACTTAAGCAGTACTTAATTAATTAGTGGCCTCCGAAATGTCTTTAGCAAGAATGTACTAAAGTTTGAGTGAGACACCAAACCTGTCTCTAACAACATTTTTTTCAAAGTTAATAAATTGTTTTCTAATTTAATTTTTATTCTTAAAAGCTTCATATATGTAGATTTTGAATTTTAGTTCTCTTTAATTCTTTTTTAAATCCTCTATTTCTGTTTTTCCCATGTAGTTCAGCTGAAACCATTGAACATGGGCTTAAGGAGATGCTGAAGGAAATAATAAGACACACCTGTTAAAAAGAGAACAGATATTTGGAAAGGAGCTACCATGAAATTACTCAAGAAATATGCTTTGTTCAGAGAGAGATATGATCCATGTCCACAAGAAGTGGGGCCATGACTGGACCTTGAGGTCAGAGAGCATTACATCATACCAAGGGCAGCATGATGGGCCTGTGAGTTTGGGGGATTAAAGATATGAAATTGCTAGAAGAGTCAACTCAAAAGAGTAGGAGAGATAGCTACCACTGACCTGTCTTAAAAACAGACAAAACACCCAACCCAACCCAACCAACCAACCAACCCAAAAAACTAAGTCTTAAAAACAAACAGTAGTTTCTGGTGTTGGCATCAGTTTGTTTGTAATGGAAGAAAAACTGAAGCACATATAGGAATTTCTGTTTTTTCTATAGGAGACAGAGACTAGAGTAGCACAGTGGAGGACATCATATGATTTTCTTGTCTTTAAATGACAGGACTGTGATCCAACAATACCCAAGTGTGGTTATGGGCTTCCCAATGGAGAGTCTTCTCTGTTTTTACAATGGGCATATATACTATTTGGGTGACTCCAAAGGCAGTTTTATATGAGGGGCATTCCTTCAACTTAGCATTGAGAGAAGATATGAGAAGTTTTATATGCTTTTGGTACTAAGTAAGCAGTTTATTTTTGTCTTTGCACCTGTTTGAGAGGTTTCTAAAAAAACAGATATGGTCTCTGTATGCTTTTGGTTTTATCAGTGGTTCTTTAAGCTTCCTGACTCCATCAGTAGGACCAAGAAACCAGATCCAGAATGAATATCCTGTTTTCCTACCATGCTCTCCTTATATGGCCTGTAGTTTCCTTGTCTTTCTATCTGGCCTCAAGGAAGATGACTGTAGTCTGCATGGCTGATGAACAAGAGCCTGGAGTTTGTGTTTCAGTGAATTATTGAGCAATTAAACGTATTCCTAGATGTGTATATCATTCACACAGAGTCCAGGAATTGAAAATCTGAATGTAGAGGCTGAGGCTAATAGCTTTCTTCTGTGTGGAAGCCATAGCCTAGTGTGTAGCACCCTCTAGGCTCTTCAGTTACCCAGTCTCAAAAATATCACAGCGATTAATCCCCATTGGAAAGTTAGTGAAATAAATATGTAGACAAGAATCCAAAAGAATTTGAACCATTGCGTAGTGGGGTAGAAGCGAGCAGACATAGTGAAGCACGTAGGATCTGTGCTTCCCCCCCCCCCCCCCCGGCTATCTGCTCAGCCCATTGGCTTGGGATCCTATTGGCTTTCCCTTCTAGCCTCAGCTCATATATAGGCATGCATAGTTGAGGCCTTTAGTGATCTGTCCTGCTCTCTTTACCTGGGAAATCACTGCCATGGGGAAGAATATCCTGCTCCTCCTGCTGGGCCTCTCCTTTGTGGTGGGCTTCCTGCAAGGTGAGATCGTGGCAGACGGTGTCAGCAGGAAGACAATCTATCGAAGGGTATTGGGTTTTGGGAGGTGAGGAGTAAGATACAAGACTGGCCTGCTTTAATAAGTGACTCTACACCCTTCATCTCCATGTTCTCACCCTGCCTTCCTTCCTTGCTCTTTCTTGTACATAGTAGGGTCTTCTCTATTTCCTTGGCTTCTTTGTCACAGCTGTGGTCCTGGAGTTCGTTCTCATAGTCCTTCAGTTCTCCTTCTCAGTTGTTAACAAGCTAATATTCTCAGTTCCTCCAGCTGACCTGTGCACAGGCCTATATTTGCATTGGCAATGATGCAGGAAGGTCCTTGACAGGATGCAGATAATGACGTCATGGGGAGCACCTGTCTGCTCATAGGTAGTAGGCTCAAGCTCCTACAGCACAGCTCTGGTCTTCCTCCGTACAGCCCTGTCCATTTACTCAGTAGTTGAAGTGGGGAAACCTGGCTCTTCTTAACTCCTTCCTAGGTTCCACCCTGTAGGGCTCAGCTCAGCATACATACAACTCTTTCCTTGGTCACTGTTTCCTACTCATTGATGATTGCTAAAGGCTCAGCTCTGGGTTGAATTTGGGCTATGTGTGAACCTCTTACCCTTGAGTTTTGCCTTTTCAGCCCTGAGATGTTGGGACTGTGCCATGTTAAACTCAGATGGAGTTTGTGTGAAAGGAAACACCACCTGTGAGGCTAAAGAGGACCAGGAATGTGGCATCCTGGTAATTTCTCAAGGTGAGTCAAGCCTGGGAGACCTCAGGGTGATCCTGCTTGCTGTCGACAAATGAAGTAACACTTGTGACACTCCTGGGGACAAAGCAGAAACTGTGTGTGGGACTGTGTTTCTGTGTAAACTCAGGACAGGGCTCTTTAGTACTTGGTACTGGTTGTCTTCTGTTCTTGGCCAGATACACTTTTTTGTGTAGGGGGCGGGGGGGGTGGTCTTTGCATGGTCTTGAAAAGCTTTAATGGGAAACATTCAGTGGCAAGAGAATTTGAACCGTAAAATTCTACCCAGCAATCTTGGGGATAGGAGGCTTTCCTGCAGGCCAGATTACAGGTGGATTGAAGGTAACTACAGTCACCCCAATGTGGATGGCATAGATTACACTGGGGAGCATAACTCTCCTCATTTACTGAGACTCTGATTTCACAAATATTCATGTTTGTTGCTTTTCTTCTTGTGCAGGTGTTGATATTCTCTTAGGGATGCAAGATTGTTCCTCCTTCTGCTTAAATAAGACTTTCATCCATGGGAATCTAACACTGGATTTTTCATGTTGCCATGACCAATCACTCTGCAATGAGTTTTAGAGGCCAGGCCGTTTCTTGCTCAATTCTGCTGCGGGTGAGTCCTTACCCCTTCCCTGTGCTCTCACAACATCTGTTCCCTGCACCGCCAAGTCCTGACAGCAGCCTGGGACCGGCATCTGCTGCTGATGTTTCAGCAGTTCAGCTAGGGACAGAGAGATGCTCTCTGCTTCCCACTCCCCAGTGCTTCCCCCTTTTAGATTCTTGTTCCTTCCTTCCCTTCCTCCGTCTTTCCCTCAGTAAGAGACATTTACCACACTTGCCCATATTCCTTTCTCTGTTACCTTTATCAACACTGGTTTTTATATTAGTGAATATGACAGATCTCACACCTACTCTTCATAAACCTTCAGACTATTGATGCCTCTTCTGCCAAGGTTGCTAGCCAACATTAGTTCCAGTACATATCTGTTGTATTAAATATTAATAAACAAAGCTGGGTGTGGGTTACTTCCCACTCAGTGGTTTATGTTCCCGAATAAAAGGCACATGTGCAGCCTTTATATTTTAATATGCCTTAAACAGCACAATATCTGGGCCACTGCCTAACCTCCATGCAGTTAATCCTGACTTATTACTTACTAATTCTATGTTCTTTCTTGGTTGCTCTGGATCCAATTGGGCAGCCCTCTGGACCACGCTCTTCTGGCTCCTTCACATGGTGGCTATGACTCTCTGCCCTGCACTCTTCTCAGGCATGGTGTCTTTCCTCTCCTGTCCTCCACACTCTCCCACTCAGGCATGGCAAATCTTTTTCTCCTCTCAGTCCCAAGCTGGGAATCCTAAAATTCTGCCTCTGTCTGTCCTCTCCAACTATTGGCTGTTAGCATCTTTATTTACCAATCAGGACCAACTGGGGGGCATGTTCCCAGAAGCTATGTGCAGACCTCATGCACACATTTTTTTTTTTTGAGAGGGGACATAATTAGCATTGGTAATACACACAGCTACAAATATCCTCATTCTTATTCATCGAATGGAAGTCATATAGTATCTGGTTTATTTTGACCTGAGTAAAGCAGTGTAACACAGCAATGATCTATTTTATGTTATGATTTTGGTGGTTTTCATCATGGAGGGAGCATGCAGTAGAACACTATTCACATCATGACATGTAGGATACATAGCTGAGCATAGAAGGCAGGGATCAGGACAGGATAGAGCTGTCTCCAAGGCAACAACCCTAGTGGCTGCTTTCCTCAACCCAGCCTGTAACACCGTTAATAATCCATTCAAAATGTGAAAGAATCCATGGCTTAAATCATTAATTGGGTCAGAGACTTCATAGCCTAATCAAGTCTAGAAATATCACAGACTCTTCCTGAGAGGTGTTTGAGGAATGTCTTGGACATCCTTGATACAATGAAGTTCACAGTAATATTAGCCATCACATGGGCTGAAGACACTTCGGCATCACAGCATCTGATTCTATTTTGTGTACACATGGAAAGATTGCCCAGTTTAGCTTTATTCCTAGTAAATTACATAAATTTAAAGTTGATGTTGTTGACATCTTTATTTTTGTAATTTCTTTTCTAGCACATTGCATACTCAACTGAGAAAATACAGACAATCCTGTCCACAGGAAACATGGCTAGTAATCCCATCCCACTCTGCAGAGACACAGCTTGTTTACCTGACCAGGCTTTAAAATCATTAATAAATTCCAAAGCTTTAAAATCATTAATAAATTATAATGTGTATTTATATGTATTTACATGTGAGTATGTATATACTTACAAATATTAAGATCATTATAACTTTGCTTTTCAGTGCTATTCATTGAATCCTGGCTCTGGAGCATGTCAGCAAGCATTCTACTACTGACCTTGTCTTGAAGACGATACCTTGTCTTTCCATCACATGGCTTAGACATCTTTTGTCGTCTACATGTAACTTACTATATTAGACTTGATGCTCTTTCCTCCACTGTATACCTTTAAAGTTTTTCATCAATCCTGCGTGGTTGTCTAGATTACTTTCTTTTTTTTTTTTTTTTTTTTTTTTTTTTTTTTTTGGTTTTTCGAGACAGGGTTTCTCTGTATAGCCCGGGCTGTCCTGGAACTCACTCTGTAGACCAGGCTGGCCTCGAACTCAGAAATCCGCCTGCCTCTGCCTCCCGAGTGCTGGGATTAAAGGCGTGCGCCACCACCGCCCGGCTAGATTACTTTCAATTACACAATATCTACGTTTATTTATTTTGTGTGTGTTTCTGTGTTGTCATGCCATGACACATGTGGAGGTTCAAGATGAACTTTCAGGAATAAGTACGATCCTTCTACCATGCTGGTGCTGAAAGCTGAACTCAGTAGTCAGACTTAGTGGTCGGCGCCTTCGCACCTTGTGTCACCTTACTTCACCTCAAGTTTAAAATCATACAATTAGGGGGTCAGTGGGTAAAGTTATTTGTCACTAAGCCTGATGATTCGAGTTCAGTTCCTCGGACCCACATGGTAGAAGGAACAAATGGATCTATTCATGTTTTGCTCTGACCTCCATATACTGAACATTGCAGGGTGCATATACGTTCCCGCCATATTCACATTGAAACAGACAGATATACAGTAAACATAGTAAAAAATAATACAATCACAGCATTTTTTATCCCTGTCCACATTCCTTCCTTCACCATACCTTTCCACTCTCCTTCCCATTTAACCCTCTCTGTACCGTTCTCCTTTAACCCTTGACACCACTGCATTCTAACTTTCCTCTCTTGGAGTACCCATCTCCCATGACCCTTTACTGATTTTTTGATATTTGTAGGTATTCCAAGTGGAGAGTACACATGCCTGAATAATCAAAGCTAACTCCCCAAAATGAGAGGAATTAAATACCAAGGAAATAAAAATGCCATTCATACATGGGTAACTGAAATAAACAGTTTTCAAAAAAAGACGACGAGGAGGAGGAGGAGAAAGAAGAGGAGGGAGAGAAGGATAAAAAGGAGGAGAAAGAGGAGAATAAGGAGGAGGAGGAAAGAAAAAAAGAAATGGAAATGGCCAATTACTGTTTTGTAAAGTGTACCAGACTAGGTGGCAGGGATGAATTTTACTAGGAATGGAAAATAGAATAGATGGTTATTGATGAATGAGAAAGTGTGTACTGCTAGAATGTGAGGATCAAATAAGGAGGGGGAAGTAAGAGTTAGCAAGGGAGGGAATACTGGGAGGGACAGCTGAACTAAGGGCCCCCTGAGAGGTCATATGGAAACTTGTTATAGTAGAAGCTTCCTATACTATATACATATATGGAAGCGAACTAAATGAAGTTGCCAAATAATGGGGTAGACAGAGCTTCAAGTGGTCATCTCTCATCACCAGATAAAACATCCAGCAGCGGGAATGGGTTATACAAGTGAGTTAGTCAAAGGGTCCTATGGTATGGTGGTTTTAATGAAAATGGCCCCATAGGGTCATATGGAGTGCCACTTTTAGGAGGTGTGGACTTGTTAGAGTAGGTATGGCCTTGTTGAAGAAAGTGTGTCACTGGGAATGGGCTATGAGGTTTCAAATGCTCCAGGAAGTCACAGCATCACTCTTTCTTCCTGCTGCCTGCCGATCCAAATGTAGAACTCCTGACCCCTCGGGCATCATATCTGCCTGTACACTGCCATGCTTCCCACCATGTGATACTGGATTAAATTTCTGAATCTGTTTAGGCAGGAGCCGATGCAGAAGCTATGGAGGAGTGCTGTTTACTGGCTTGCTCAGCCTGTTTTTCTTATCGAACTTAGGACCACCAATCCAAGGATGGTACCACTCTTAATGGGATGGGCCCTCTCCTAATGATCACTAACTAAGAAAATGCCCTACAACTGAATCTTTTAAGACATTTTCTCAATTGACGCTTCTTTTTCTCCAATGACTCTAGCTTATGTCAACTTGACAAATAACCAGCCAGTACACTAACCAACCAATATCTGATTGGATTTAAGCCCCACTTTAAGAGCTGGCACCCATATCCAATGCTGCTTGGGTGGCCAAGAATCTGAGATTAGATACGCAAGGGGCCTAGGGGAATATCAAATACTACTATTCTGCTAAAGGAATACAGCATAGACATAACTTTAATGACATTCTGCCATCAGAGACATTCTTTTCCTGCAGCAGATGGGAACACAGACAGAGATCCACAAACGGACATGTAGAGAGTGAGAGACCTTGAATCACTCAGTCCTAAATGGGATGTCTGTATCAAATCCTGCCCCTCAGGGCTCAGGACCTCTATGGAAGAGGATGTCAATATAGTGTAAGAGCCAGAGGGGAGAGGACACAAAAGAAACAAGGCCCTTTAAGTCAGCAGGATCTATGCACAACTGAACTCACAAAAACTGCCAGTATGCACAAGGCCTGCATAGGTCCTCACCAGAATGCGTACTAGAGCTGAAAAAAGTGGACATATGTCCCCATCCCTCAAGTAGATGCTATCTCCAATTGGTAACTACTTGTAAATTAAAAATTATTTTTGTCAAGGGAGTCTAATTGGGAAACAAACACATTAAATTTTTTAAAATTTATTAATTACTTTGTTTTCACTTATTTACATCATCTCTCCCATAGCCCTTCCTCCCTCTCCTCCCCTTCTCCTGTGGGCGGGTGGGAGCTTCCTGGGTGTTCCCTCCAACCCCAGCACTTCAAGTCTTTTCAAGGCTAGGCGTTTCCTCTCCAACTGAGGCCAGACGAGGCAGCCCAGCTAGTAGAACATATCCCTCGTACAGGCAACAGCTTTTGGAATAATCTCCACTCCAGTTATCCAGAACCCACATGAAGGTCAAGCTGCACACCTGCTACATATGTGCAGGCAGCCCTAGTATTCCATTGTGTAGATGTACCACATTTTCTTTATCTATTCTTCAGTCAAGGGACATCTAGGTTGTCTCCATTTTCTGGCTATTATGAATAAAGCTGCTATGAACGTAGTTGAGCAAGTGTCCTTGTTATATGTTTGAACATCTTCTGGGTATATGCCCAGGAGTGATATGGCTGGGTCCTGAGGTAGAACTATTGCCAGTTTTCTGAGACATCTCCAAATTGATTTCTAAAGTGGTTGTACAAGTTTGCACTCCCACCAGCAATGGAGGAGTGTTCCTCATGCTCCACATCCTTGCCAGCATGTGCTATCTCTTGTGTTTTTGATCTTAGCCATTCTGATGAGTGTATGATGGAATATCAGAGTTGCTTTGATTTGCATTTCCTTGATGACTAAGGGCTTTGAACATTTCTTTAAGTGCTTCTTGGCCATTCGAGATTCCTCTATTGAGAATTCTGTTTAGTTCTGTACCCCAGTTTTTAATTAGGTTATTTGGGTTGTTGGTGTCTAACTTCTTGAGTTCTTTGTAAATTTTGGATATGAGCCCTCAGTCAAATGTAGGGTTGGTAAAAGTACTTTCCCAACCTGTGGGCTGTGATTTGTCCTGTTGACAGTGTCCTTTGCCTTACAAAAGCTTTGCAGTTTTATGAGGTCCCATTTATCAATTGTTGATCTTAGAGCCTGAGCCATTAGTGGTCTGTTCAGGAACTTTTCTCTTGTACCAATGCATTCAAGGGTATTTCTCACTTTCTCTTCTATGAGATTTAGTATATCTGGTTTTATGTTGAGGTCCTTGATCCACTTGGATTTGAGTTTTGTGCTGGGTGGTAAATATGGATTATTTTCATTCTTTTACATGTAGATATCCAGTTAGTCCAGCACCACTTGTTGAAGATGCTTTCATTTTTCCATTGTATGGTTTTGGCTTTATTTTTTAAATCAAGAATCCAGTGTCCATAGGTGTGTGAGTTCATTTCTGGGTCTTTGATTTGATTCCATTGGTCAATGTGTTTATTTCAGTACCAACACCATGCAGTTTTTTTTAAACATTTGCTATTGCTTGCTCTGTAGTACAGCTTGAAAACAAACCACTCCTAAGGGTTGGCTCCATGCTCAACTTTAGGACAACACAAAACAAACTCTATAGCATCTTTGGAGGTTTTGTTTGTCTCATAATAATGTCAGAACCTATTTTTTAAACTTTACATATTATTTATGGCTTCCAGTTTTGTTTTGTTTTATGGGATTCCTGTGTCTGCAAAAATGTATTCTCTGTGTCTACATGTATTTTTTTGATTTTTCTTTTCTATTTTTTTCTTGTTTGGTTGTTTTGTCATATCTTGATTTATTTGTTTTTGATTTGTTTTTAATTTTATTCTTTCTTAGATGCCTGTTTATTTTCTGAAGGAGACAGAAAGAGTCTGAATCCTGGTGGGAGGGGAGGTAGATGGGGAGACTGGAAGGGGTAGGGGCTGCTTGCATTACCAATGCTAATTATGTTTCCCCCAAACTCCTTGGACTGTATATCTTCTGAGAACTTGCCCCCAGTTGCTTCTGATTGGTAAATAAAGATGCCAACAGCCAATAGCTGGAAAGGACAGACAGAGGCAGGATTTTAGGATTTCCTGGCCTTGGAACCAGGTTGAGAGAAAGGAGAAGAGAGATCAGTTATTCTGGGAGAGTGTGGAGGAGAGGAGAGATGCCATGCCTTAGAAGAGTACAGGACAGAGTGACCCGACCGGCAGGTCCTAGTTATTCGTGGGGGCGAGGAGGACCGCAACCTGAAAGAAGAATGGGCGAGAGAGGGAAAGGACTCAAGCAAACAGTTGCTTGTCAAGAGCCATGTATTTGAACATGAAATGCTTTTTTATAGCATGCTTTACAAGGGGAGGGGGTAAGAGGGGCCAGGTGGTGGAAAAGTACAGAATCTTCTCGACCTGTGCCTTGAAACATGTCATGGTCTATACGGTACACTGCCTTGAATTATGATCTACCTGCTATTCTTCAGAAGATATGGTACACTGCTTGAATTATGGTCTCCCTGCTATACACTGCTTGCCAAGCAGGATCTTGTGGTTGCCAAGCTGCAGGGGACATTATGCAGGTGGGGAAAGGTAGGGGGTGAGGGTAAGGGCGAGGGTCCTGGCTTCTGGCAACAGAGAGACATAACTTCTGTTTGAAGGAGTGGAGAGATCACATCCCAGAGGGCTGCTCAACTGGGTCCAGAGCAGCCAAGATAGAACATAGAATTAGTAAGTAATAAGTAGGATTAAGCTGCATGGAAGTTAGGCAGTAGCCCAGCTATTGTGCTGTTTAAGACATATTAAAATAAAAAGGCTGAGAGTGTGTCTTTCATTCGTGAAAATAGACCATTAGGGTGGGTAGTGAACCTACCGTGGGATTAGAATAATATTTATTTCAACATGGGAGGGGAAATCATAATCAGAATATATCGCCTAAAAGATCTATTTTCAATAAAAGAAAAAAGTGTTCTGTATTCTTTTCAATCAGGGAAATGCAAGTTAAAACTACTTTGAGATACCACTTCAGCATAGTCAGAATTGTTGTCATCAATGAGCCTGACAACAAATGTCAAAGAGGAATTCTCATGCACTTTTGGGGAGGGCGCAAATTACTATAGCTATTGTGAAAATAAGTTTGGAGATTTCTTAGAGATTACAAACATAAAGCCAGGCATGGTGACTCATGCTTTCAATTCTAACATTCAGGAGCAGAGGCAGAGGTAGGTGGATCTCTATTTGTGACCAGCCTGATCTGCAGAAGGAGTTCCAGGACAGCAAGAGCTACAAAGAGAAACTCTGTCTTAAAAAACAAAACAAAACAAAAATTACAAATACAACCACCATGTGACCCAGCTATTTCAATCCTGAAGCTATTCCAAGAGAAATCAGTATACTACCATAGAGATATTTACATTGCACTCCGTGCTTATTGCTGCTTTATTCAATTATAGCAAAGTATTGGAATCAACATAGATGTACATAAACAGAAGAATGATTAATGAAAATTTGGCCTATACAAAATACATACATATGTAACTATAGAAATATTATTATGTAATATAGGAATATTAATCAGGTTCACCATGATGGTTTGTATATACTTGACCTAGGAAGTGGCACTATTAGAAGGTATGACCCTGTTAGAGTAAGTGTGGCCTTATTGGAATAGGTGTGCCACTGTGGGTGTGGGCTTTAAGACTCTTATCCTAGCTGCTTGGAAGTTAGTATTCTACTAGCAGCCTTCGGATGAAGATGTAGAACTCTTAGTTCCTCCTACACCATGCCTGCCTGAATGCTGTCATGCTCCCACCTTGATGATAATGGACTGAACCACTGAACCTGTAAGCCAGCCCCAATTAAATGTTGTCCTTATAAGAGTTGCCTTGGTCATGGTGTCTGTTCACAGCAGTAAATCCCTAACTAAGACAGCCACATATTCGCAGAAAGAAAAAAATTCTCTCTTTCACATGCAGAACATAGCCAATAATGTATGTATATATGTTAGCAGATATGCATAGGTACAATATAGCACGAAAGAAGACCAGGCAAGAGTGAATATTAGGGGATGAGGTAGCATAGACTGCAGATAAGGGACACACATTGTGAAAGAGGAAATAGAACCAATTGTTATTCTAGCTCTAATTTTGTCAGAAATTTTATTTGTTTTGGGTGGTAGATAAGTATATAGAATATATTTCATACCAAAAGTGCAAAAACCTGTGTGAAGTCCCACAGTTTCTGTCCTGAACACTAATTCTAACTATATAGAAGTTAGAATTTCAGTTTGGTTAATATTTGGTTTGTTATGCTTTTATTTATTTGCAAGGAATTTTAATAATAAAAATTTAAATTAAAAGAATAACTGAATAATACTCAATTGATAAGATATAACACACATCCGTTCAATTATTCAATCAATGAACATCTAGACTGTTTCTATTTCTTGACTATGGGGAATTGAGCATCACTGGACTTGGGTGAGAAAATATTTCTATAGCAGGATGTATATGCTCAATAGTAGTATGGTTGGAACATGTGATAGCTCTATTTCTAGATTTTTGAGGAACTTTTACTCTGATTTCCATAGTGGCTGTAACAGATTGCACTCCTACCAGCAATGAATAAATGTTCTTTTTTTCCCTCATCCAAGTTAGCATTTGTTGTCATTTGGATCTCAGTTATTCTGACTGAATTAAGATGAAATTGTAGAGCAGTTTCTTGATGGCGAGGACAATGCACATTAAAAAAAGTATCTTTTAGTCATTTATATTTCATCTTGTGAGAATTCTCCGTTTAGTTCCATGCCTTGTTTTTCCCCCATTGGGTTATTTTTCTTAGTGTTTAACTTTTTGGGTTCTTTATATATTCTAGATACTAACCCACTTTTGGATGTATAGCTGGTAGTTTGTTTTCAGCTTTGTAGACTGCCTCTTCACTTGAGTGACAGTGTCATCTGCTGGACATAGGTAAGAGGCGGACCCATATTTTGACAAAGCGTCACAAGAACAATCTATAGCCCATGGCTAATACTGTTCCTCCCTTTTGAGCTGTGTTTCTACAATCCTCATAGTTTATAGCATTACTGTCTTCTAAACTCCTACTAGGATGTTAGCATTAAGCATGCTCACAGTGTTCAGTGTCTTTTCTAGATCAGATTTCCAAAGTCTTAAAGTCTTCCTCGTTGAAAAACAAAAACAAAAACAAAACAAATGAACAAAACCCCCATCATGATCAGATCTGTCATAGTAATGGCCCACTCCCTGGAAAGTTCTGTAAAAGTTACTTTTCTATTCCTGTGAAAAAACACAATGGTCAGGGCAACTTATTAAATGAAGAGAATCTCTGGCTTATGATTCCAGGTGGGTAAGAATCCATGATAATTGGGAAGCATGGCAGCAAACAAGCATGTCTGGTGGCGCAGGAAGCTAAGAGCTCACAGCTTGCACTGCAAGCATCAAAAGGAGTGTGGGAACTGAGAATGTCATATGACTTTTAAAATCTCAAAGTCTGACATCAGGTATAGACTTCCTCCAACAAGGCTACACCTCTCAAATCTTCTCAAAGAGAACCACCAACTTGGTATCAAGATCTCAAATACCCAAGGTTGTGGAGGGCATTTCTCAAACCATCATAGTGGTCACGAAGCACTTGATATTGGCAGTCATTTGTGTACGTATCCACTGTTTCAGCCACCCTCATATGTGTTCAGTGGTTTAGATTTGCACTTCTCTAATGAGCAGTGGCATTCAGCATTTCTACGTGTTTCTTATCATCAGGTCTCTTCAGCTACTTATATGTTCTGATCATTTTTGTCAGGTTTATTGACTTCAGAAAAGTCTTTATGTGTTCTGGCTACATGTTCTTTGCTAATAAAGTGTATTGTAAACATCTTGTTTTAATGTGTAACTTCAACTGTTTAATAATGTTATTTAAAATATTTGTTTATTTTATGTATATGAATGCTTTATCTGCATGTATACCTGCATGCCAGAACATCAAATCACATTATAGATGGTTTTGACTCTCCTGTCTTGTAGAGTGACTGCTGCCAAGGAATCAGATCCTCAGTCCTCGTGGTTGCTGGGAATTGAACTCAGGACCTCTGGAAGAACAACAAGTCCTTTTAGCCACCAAGACATCTCTCTAGCCCCTAATAATGTCCTTTAAGTATTAGAAGATATTAATTTTAATAAAAAAGTTTTGTAGTTTCATTCACTTGTTGCGATAAAATACTCTGATCAGAAGCTACTGTGTGGAGTTCAGGGTCTATTTCATCTTATAGATTAGAGTCCAACAGTCCTTTTTCTTATGATTGCTGTGGACTAGATGTCTGAAGGACTTAAATTTTGTTTGTTGGCATCTAGTTCCTGTTTTGATGATACTGAGGAAAGATTTTTGGGAGGTGGGATAGGGGTCCTAGAGGGCAGCTCTGAACACTGATTCCATGAATGCAGACATCTTTGGCTCCTGCAAGCTGGACAAGGTTGAAAGAATAAGGAGGCTAGACATGGACCTTGTTCCTTTTTGTTTTGTGTTCCTGAGTGTGTTGTAGGTTGTTGCCTCAGGGGCTGATATAGACAACCTCACATCAGAAAAATGTTATGTACATGTGTCTGCGTATCATGCTGGTCCATGCTCTGGACCAGGGAGTGGCCTATGGATATGAGGTATGATGCTTATTAGGTGGGTAATCATAGACATAAGACTGGAAATCCTGGAACTCTTTAATGCCATCTTATCTATAACTCTTGCACCTGTTGTCTGATTCTTGAAGGACAATAAGCCTGTTACTGTGCTATGTCTCTGACCAGGCTGGATTGGTTCATACAAAAGCAGAATTCTTTAGCTTAATAAGAGCAAAGTCCTCCTTTTTCTCCACTATCAGGAGATCTAAGACTCTTCTGTTTTGCAGAGTAACTACTGCCAAGGAATCAGATCCAGAATTTTGAGTAGGCCTTACAAAATTTCATCAAGGCTTTTCTGTGAGTCTCAAGATAAAGAATCATAGTAAGTTAAAAAAGAACTTAGGCCCGTGACTCCTCTGCCAGTACATGCTGTAACTCCTATGGCCACCATAAGAGGTACAAGGATGTGTGTGTGTGTGTGTGTGTGTGTGTGTGTGTGTGTGTGAGAGAGAGAGAGAGAGAGAGAGAGAGAGAGAGAGATGTTAAGTCAACAGGAAATGTTAGGAGACACAACTACATTTGATAAATATGTTACTATACAAGTCCCTGTATGTTTGGTGGAGTGACAGAGAGAGGATGCAGTTGCATGGAAGACAATGTCCTGTTCAAATAGGCAATCAGTTGCACTGGAAAGAGAAGGTTCATCTTCCCAGATTAAGAGAGAGAGCCAGCTAAAGTTTCTCCTGTCAGAGGCAAGAATCAAAATATTAGGCTAGAACAAAGAAGTAATTTCAGATAGGAATCTAAATTTTAGGCTAGAACAAGGAAGTAGGCTTTAGACATGAAAATGACCTTGGGCTAGGACAGGGAAGTGGGCTCAGATACTTTGGTCATCCTGATGAGCCCTTAGAAACAGTGATCATGGGAGTGTTCACGTAATTGCTTGTTCTTTGACTATTTGTATTTATTGTCTTGCTTGTTCCTTGACTATTTGCATCTATTGTATTGCTAGTTACTGAACCTAGAACTGACCTAAGGGTATGGGGTAGGGGGTTCTAGGGAGGGGAAATGGGGAAAGGGGATGACATCGGAAATGTAAATAAATAAAATATCCAAAATAAATAAATAAATGAATAAATAAATAAATAAATGTTATCATCCAGAAAGAAAGAAAGAAAGAAAGAAAGAAAGAAAGAAAGAAAGAAAGAAAAAAGAAATAATGAACAGCTCATAATTTCCTAGTATACAGCTTGGAATGTGTTTGTCTTAGAACAGTTTTGTGTTCAGATTATGATGTGTGTTTATGGATCTACTTATACCCTATTGTTATCAAAAATAATACATTTTATCCAATATCAAAGAAACCAAAGAAATATAAACAATAAACAATAACAACATAACAAAAACAAAACAAACAACAAACAAACAAACAAGAGAACATAGCTAGAGAGGTAGTTGGGATCCTGGGTGTGAAGTGTTAATGAGATGGCTCAATCCCAGTATGGTAAAAGAGGTTGTGATAATGCAGATGAATTAGTGGTCTGTTTGAATTACTTACATATTGAGTAGGGCCAATGAAAGGAGCCCACTGTTTTTCTACTTGGGCTATATCAGAGACAAAAATGTGGTGTGAACACTGAGAATGTTCTCTCTTCCTGCCTTCTCTAGCAAGGGAAGCTGAGCAGCTAGAATATGAGGCAGTTTGGATTTTGAGCATATGGATGAAGAAGAAATGCCCGGAGATATGGGGTTGGAAGAGGATGGAGGGAGAGGGCATTTGTGTACAGAGAAGATGTTTTTGGGAAAGGTTCAATTTCCTGCTGCTGATGTTAAAGGAAAATGATTATATGGGCTGGGTGTAGTCCATTAGGGAAGAAGGGGAAATGGCTATGACAAATGCAATGAACTGGGTACGGAAGCTCATTTGGAGAAAGTTTGAGCATTGGGTAAAGTGTGCCTAAGGTAGGAGTTTAAGATAGAATAGGGAGGAAGAAACTGGCAGGGTCAGATTTGAAGAAAGCATCCTTCAGTGAATGAGGCTTGTTTAGAAAAGGTTTTCTGCAGAACTGAATTCATAAGCCTTGCAATAGAGGCAAAGGGTCGGGGTAACTTTGAAGACAGAAACAGTTTCTAAAAAGGAGTTTCTTATAATTTACTACTACCTTGTATATAGGTCCCTACGTCTTTAAGAACTTTCATTTCAATGGTACTATTTTTTAATACACTGACAGCCATTATCTAATCAATACTGTGAGTAGATGCTGTTACAATAGAACCCATTATGTGGCCTGTTGAATAAAGCAAATGGAAGAGAATAAGGGGGGGGCACAAGTTTCTGACCCCATAAATTCACAGCCTACTGATAGACTCAAACTTGAAATATTGGATAAGGGGTGTGGACTGCCATGTGGAGTCACCGGACTCAGTGGTCAGATTTTATCTGTTTCAGAGATGGATAGGTGTCCAAGAGACCTGAAAAACTCACCAGAGTAGAAAGGAGGCCAGTACTGATGCCGAGAAATGGTATTGTGAGGCCCCAGAAGCGGCTGAGACCCCCGCTCAAGTCCCTGGAACTGGCACTCGCCCCAAATGACCACAGAAGTCTGCACTTGATGCAATCAAAGGAAGAGTCTTTTACTAGGAACCAGCATGCTGGGACTCAGTCTCATAACTCTGAAAGAGGGAAGGAGAGAGAGAGTGAGCCCCGAATATCAAAATACACAGATTTATAAAGACAAAAGCCATAGGCTGGGAGGGGGCTGGGGGATAGGGGCTTCCTGGGAGGGAACGCTCTTGATTGTATTTCTTATCGGCACACAGCTGGGAAAACTGAGGAGTCAAGATGTTCCAGGCAGGAGTGCTCTCTCTCTTATCAACACACATAGCTGGGAAACTGAGGAGCCAGGATGTTTCAGGCAGGAGTGCTCTCTCTCTTATTGGCACACACACACACAGCTGCAGTTTTCAGAAATATTTGATATGTTCCTGCCCTGGGGCCCTTCCCTGGGAGTTCATGAGTTCATGGTCCCATGTTATTT
Source organism: Grammomys surdaster (assembly GCF_004785775.1). Classification (NCBI taxonomy): domain Eukaryota; kingdom Metazoa; phylum Chordata; class Mammalia; order Rodentia; family Muridae; genus Grammomys; species Grammomys surdaster. Next base: position 32,637 of record NW_021620894.1, on the reverse strand, counting down.
TGAGATACTGGCCAATTAAAATTTTTTTTTCTTACAATATCAAAGGGCTGAAGGTATAGGGAGGGAAATCCTCAAAGGGCATTCTATGTTCATGGAACCTTCTGTACAACTCACAACGTGCCAGTATCATCATGGGGACACAAGACTTATTTAACTCCAGAGAAAGTGTGGCAGAATCCAAATGGACAGAGGGATTTAGAACCACCTAGGAAACGAAGAAAACTTAACCTTAAATCATCCAGGAAGAGTGAGTTACAGGGCTATACTATGCATTACAGAAAGTTGAGGAATCTAGAGGATGTGAGGGAAGTGTAAATGAAACACTCTTCAGTTGTGTTTTCTGGATTGGTTTTAGTCTTTTACTTTCCAAGGTTTCAAAGTTCTTAGGCTTTTTTCATTCTTAAGGAGCTTTTCTTACAAATACAGACAGGCTGTTTAACCTTTCTTTTGTAGCGTCATGAATCCTAGGATCAACTATGAGGTTTTTCAGATACAGAGAGCTTCTGCACTATCAGAATCTACCATTCACAACAAAAGTGTGATAGTGAAATCCATTATATTGTAAATTTTTGACATCTTCTGTAGCTGCCTGTGGCCACAGACAAACTGGGTTCACCTGAAAGGGGGGCTGGAAATGAAAAAGGGGGCAGGAACGGAGAGGCGAGAAAAGCATGAAGCCAAGACAAAGTTTTCTGATCAAGGCTTGAAGTTTAATATTCAGCTCTTCTAATTTAAAGGAAAAGACCCACTGAACCCATTCTTGTTTCAGCTGGGTGGGTGGGGGAAACCATCCTTTGTCACAGCCGGAGATGTCTCGAGACAAGCTTAGCAGGCAGTCTATTTTTCTAAGTTCCTGTAGCAGGTTGTACATGCAGCCAAGGTGGGTAACTCCACCTAGATCCTGGTAAACAAGATCTTTCAGGCCTGCTCAAGGCTGGGAGTAGGCAGTCTTCAAATTTTATTTATTTTAATTGTTCGACTTATTTTATTACATTCCAAATGTTGCCCCCTTCCTCGTCCACTGTCCAAGAGTTCTTCACCCCATCCCCCATTGCCTTTGCTCTGAGAGAGTGCTCTCCCACCCCCTCCGACCTGTCCACCCCTCTCCCACCCACATACTCCCACCCCCAACCCTCACACATTACTGTAAAATTTTTATGTGCCAGTTATTGGTCGTTTGAATGAGAATGGTCCCATTAGGTTTGTATATTTTAATGTTTGGCCTCTAAACACATTGGAACTCTTTGGGAAGGATTAGGACATGTGACCTATTTGTTACAGGAGGTGTCATTGAGTTCACACCACCACCTTAAATTTCCATATTGCCCCCCTCCAATTTCAGTCATCCCTCCCTGTACTATTTCCCTCCATCCTTCCATCTCTCACTCGATCACCTAGTCCCTCCTACTTCCATGCCTATTGTCCCAATCCATCTGCATAGTCTATTCTATTTCCCCTTTCCAGGGGAAATACCACACCTAGAGCCCTCCTTGTTACCTAGACTCTATGGGTTTGGGAACTGTAGTGTGCTCATCCTTTACTTAACAGCTAACATCCACTTATGAGTGAATCCACATCATGTTTGTCTTTCTGGATCTGGGTTACCTCACTCAGGATTGGACTACTTTTTCTAGTTTCATCAATTTGTCTGAAGATTTCATGATGCCATTTTTTTTTCTAACAATTGAATAATGCTACTGTCTCGAGCCCTGACTCTTATCTGTCACAAGCAGGTTGTGATAAGGTTTTAGTATCCCCTCGGAAAGAGGAGCGACAGGTCCTTCTCCACTCAGGGATAGTATGCTGGATTGACCATGAGATTATCAGTTCCACGAGAGAGGAGTACACCAGAGATGGAGGGTTTGGCATTCAATTGTTCTTTAATGATGTACAACAGACAATATATTATCACCAATGCTAAAGCTATTGCCACAATGAGGTATTATCACATTTACTATGCATTGTCTCTAACAATATCGGCACAATGAACACAAATAATAAATTGCTAATTACCAAAGAAATAAGTATAACAATAAATACATCATTCATTCATGGGTTATACAACCTGAGTCCTTATGATGGTCTCCGTTACAGGTCCGTAGTCTGGGAAGGTGGGGTCAGGCTGTGGCTTCTAGCTAATTGAATTGCTAATTTGACCTCATAGGAGGCTTGACCACGAAGTTGGAGGGGTCGGTTTCTCGGTTGTCTCTTTGATGATCAGGTTGCTTTGATAATGAGGAGGCTTGTTCAGAGGATCACGTTAGGCAGCCATGGCTATCAATGTGTGATGATGTGCTCTGATCGGGCTCCTCTTTTATGTTTGGCGTGTGTGGCAGATAACCATTCGTGTCTGGTTATCTCTGGGCTCTGACTACATTGCAGCTGGTTGTCACACTTATTCAAAATAACTTGTTTCTGTGCACAAATATAAGGTTTCAAAATAACTTCTGGTTATCATAGCACTTCAAAACAATTTCACTTCAAAACTCTCCACAAGTTTCCTACTACAAAATGGAGTCAGTCCTGTTAAGGGCCTGCTCCTTACATTCCATCCCCTGATACCTGAAATGATGTCAACATGAAAGGTATTACTCAGCAATCACAGTTGGGGGATTTACATGATTTTGGCGCAAGGGTCTTTGATAATTTCCATCCATCATATCCATTAGGGCAAAGTCTCCCTTCATACAATTTATGGGGTGTTCTGGTATATTTATTATGGTATCAAATATGAGTGATAATAGCCCCTGAACACAGATTTAGGTTTTCTAAAATACCGTGTTCCAATGATGTAGCAATTTTATGAAGTTTTTTTTTTATAGAAATAAAATAAAGAAGGGCATGAACGAAGACACTTTTGAAATACATTTGTGGAAACATCAGAGAGCTTGATCACAATGGAGCAGGCCACTCTGTGTAGTAGCCTTCAGACCTGATGACACTCTCAGCTTTTGGCTTGGTAGAAGCTGGTAGCCTGCTAAGTTAATAGAGTCCAAAAGATTTCACCCAACAATCGCAAGGACGTTAGGTCAGACACAGAGGTGGAAAGGGATGGCAACAAGGAGGGTAAAGGAAGCCTGAGGCAAACATTATTAAGGCTCTTGATTGACATATTTTATCAGTTTCTTTTACCGCTTTCCACTTCCAATTTGTGTCTTTTAGTTGGCTTATGGAAGACAGGGAGCCAGACTGTGATCCCCAAGTTTCATGGCAAATTATCAGCCACGATGGGACTGAGACATATTTGGGATGTATGTCATTCACAATGAGTTCATGAAGAGAAAAGGTGGAAATTCCCAACAGCTACTGGAGTCATTTTACTCTAGAGAGAGTTCCATATTTTTCTATATCAGCATCATCATCTGATTTTTTTTTAAAAAAATTACCTCTGCTTGTTGAAGCAGACAAATGAGTTTGGTCTCTGTTTTAGATAAAATCTGACTTCCTGATCGGTGCACCTCAGGCTTTGATGTCCTGTTTGCTTTTGGACTGGAACTTAATTAAAAATTAACCTGTTTCTCAAGGGTTGGGGAAAACATAAAAAAAAATCCCTCTAATTATAAAAATTATAAACTTGAAATAGAACTTTTTTAATCTCAAATATAATATTGTTGCAGACAATCACGAGTTTACATCTCTTACAACTTGCTAGCTGCTGTGTGACCTCGGATATATTACTGTACCTTTCCAAACTTATTATTTCATTTGAAGAAATGATAGTTATTATACATGCTTCTCAGAATTGTTTTTAGCATGGGATACGTGAAAGGTGTACAGAAGGAAAGGGGGAGCCCTGTCTGTTAAGGTCTTAGAACATGGCACACACCAAATCCCCACAGAAGAAAAGGCCAGCAAGGGGACAGAAAAAAACTTAAAGGTTATCGGTTTTAAATGAATCCCAGACAACGGAGCTACACAAGGGCAAGACAGGTACCTGGAAAAGAAAGGTAGCAGACATGGTAGCATCATGAAGGAAGTAAATCTCCCTGAGAAGGTGAGGTGACCTCATGGGTGGGATATTCTTCCAGAAGTTTGTTCTAGACTGGAGCTGAATGGCTCAGAGGGAGGATGGGACAGCCTATTTCATTCCCCTAGAATAAACAGCAGGATGTTATGTGAGACAAGGCTGAGGACAGGAAATACTTAGAAAATGCTCAGATCCCAAGAAGGAGCTCACTGGAAATGTCTCTGCAAAACCATCCCCATTTCTTGCTTCACCCTTGAACTCCCCAACTGTAAGATTTGCTGGGAACCGCCAGATATCCCAGACTTCTACCATGATAAGGGGTAGAACTCCTTAAGGAGGGAAAATGGAGGTGTTGGAACTCAGGAGCCTGGAGAGTTGTATATAGATGATTAGGCTTAAATTTCCTCCTTTCCTATGACTCAAACTGGAGAATTTTCCAGCAGTGGAATAAGCTGTGCAGGAAACCTTCATGTTACCTGTTCCTTCCCTGAAGCCTTTCAGTTCAGAGTCACATGTCCCATTTCTGAATCCTAGGGTCAGCAGACTTTTCCTACTTACTATACAGAGAGAAATTTCTGAAGGACCAGAAAACTCCATCACGCACACTTGCACATGTGGAAGGAAGAAGAGATAAGGGAGGGACGCTATCTGACTCAGCTGTAGCTACATGGCTGGACAGCCTGTCCTTCCCACTTTATCATACATCTGGTTTCTTGAAAAAGAAAAGGGCACTTCCTATTTGCACCTGTGTTGGAGATTCCTGCCCATTCTCCAGCTTTATATAGAGAGCAAGTGGCCATCCTTTACCTCAAGCCACCTTGTAACATCCAACATGAATCCAGTGACGAAAATCGGCATAGCGCTCATCTTGACTTTATCTTTTCTCTGCTTCGTGGAGGGTAAGTGTCTGCAAAGGGGAGTGAGGGGAGGTCTTAGGGACGCTAGTCTCTAAACCACTGTCCTCCAGTCTCATCGGGCATTGCAGCTCAAATCTGAAGACTGAGGTTCTGGGCACTAGAGAGATCACATGTGATATACTAATCCAGAAGAAACAATAATTGCAGAAAAACAGGACAACAGTTTTCAGACCTTCAATTTTTTCGAGCTTTTAGTTATAGGTTTCTGTTTTATTTCCTCCTTTTCTTGAAATGCTGTTATGCTGTATTCTACACAACACTCTCATCCCCTTCTTTTTTCTGGCCACTTCTCCATGTATTTTGCAGGAATCTTCATTTAACCGATTAAGCCTGGGCTCTTTAAAGCTTCCACAGATTTCCTTCCACTTTCAAGGCTCAAATTATAATTTGTAGCTGAAAATAACTAGCTTCACTCCCCAGGGAGATCTCTCTTCTGAGCTTCTGTCTTATACCACTGAATGCACACCTCCGGTGAAAGTCAGCCTTGACACATAACTCTCCCTCATACTAAATGAAAATTAATGGCTAATTCAATTATGTGTACTTACTAAATGTATTCAAAGCACAATGGATATTTGTCTTTTGTCCTCTTTTGATACTAAAAAATATTAAAACAAAAATATAAAAGATGTAGGATAATTCTTTTAGAAATTTGGAAAGATCATTATAATTATTACTAAAAATCTAGAGTTCTTAAAATAAAGACCATGTGAATTTAAAACAAAGCAAAGAGGGCCATGTAGGATGCTTTTGGGGAGGGGAAAGGGATGGATATATATTCTAATTATATTATCATCTCAAATGATAATAATAAAATATCTAAAAAAAACTCCTTTTAGGGAAAAATGTTAACTCATATTCTGGACTAATTGCTAATGTCCTTAATGTACAGTGAGTTTGTAAAAAGTAGAAATAAAAAACCACAAATAGCCGGGCGGTGGTGGCACATGCCTTTAATCCCAGCACTTGAGAGGCAGAGGCAGGCAGATTTCTAAGTTCGAGGCCAGCCTGGTCTACAGAGTGAGTTCCAGGACAGCCAGGACTACACAGAGAAACCCTGTCTCGAAAACAACAACAACAACAACCCCCCCACCCCCGCACACAAATAATCTAACAGAGAATTAACTTAAGGATATAAAATTTCACCATAAAGTAAAAAGAAATGACTATTAAATATACAAACATGTGTTTAATCTCACTCCTTTTACAGTATGAGAAATGCAAATTAAAAGAACCTATCAGATTGTCAACAACCAGAAACTTAGTAACATGATACTTTGTCCCAATTGTAGTGAGGTAAAAACTGTATAAGTAATAATAAGAAAACTATATATATATTTTTTCTGTAGATTTTATTTTATCAAATTGATTAAAATAGCAACCATACTTTTTAATCCAGCAATTCTTCTTATATGAAATGATCTTGCAGACATAATCACAACCAAATGAAATTATAATAACCTCATTATATTGCAATGAATAATGTTCAACATTATTTTTGCAAATGATAGTAGAAGTGTAAGTAAATATAAGGACTTGATAAACTAAAGCATACTCTAAGGTTGCAATGTAATATTTTGATTATATCATACATTGTTCAAAAGAAATCAAAGTGCAGTGTAGGTATAGTGATCTCACTGTATTATATCAGGACACTCCTGTGAACTTCTCGTGATACCAAAATCCATGAATGCTCAATACCCTGATATAAAATTTTGCACTATGTTTGTCTCTAACACAGTTCTGTATGCTTTAAATTATCATTACTTAGAAGTGGACAACCTCTCTGGTTATGCAAAGACAGAGCCGTCATTCAGATTAGTAGCAATTGTTGTAAGGGTAGTCTTAGTGGAACAAGGGAAATCGAATTAGCTATAGCCATACGTCTTGATACTCAGTTGAACTTCTTAGCTAGAGAAGTCCTACCTTCTCAGCCTAATGGAATCTCAGTCATTGTACTGAATGTTTGTTGAAAAATTTATCATATATACATACATACATACATATATATATATATATATATATATGTATATATATGTATATATATATTCATTCTTTGTTTCTCCCTAGTTGCTTTGTCTTGTCTTCAAGTATAAGTACTACACAGATAATAGAAGCAATCTCTTCCTTATTTCAGTCCACTCACTAAGCTAAGCTAAGCTAAGCTAAGCTAAGCTAAGCTAAGCTAAGCTAAGCAAGAATTCTACAAATACCAGCTGAGACAGTAGACAAAATAGTCTGTGTGTACTACTGATGCCTCTCCCTGTTCCCATAGCCTTACGGAAAAAGTGCTTCTTTATCAACATTTATTCCTTCTATTGGTGATAGGAATTAGAGCCTCAGAAGATATGTCACCCGAGACTTTCCAGGCTGTGGATCTAGCAGAAAAGGACAGGCCCCTGATTTAACAACACCCAAGTGTGGATATGGGTTTTTCAATGCAGAGTCTCAATGAACTGTCTTTGAGATGGTATATATAGGAATTAGCAGCTGTTGTATCATTCTCCAAAGGTTTCCCAACCCCTCTCTCTTTAAACATAGCTCAGAGAGTGTACTTTACAACAAGGTTAAAAGTGCAAAGAATTTTCTTTTGTAAATAATGATATAGTGTGGATTAACCAGGGATACTGTCTCTACTGAAGCGTGAAAGAAGAACATTGGACCCTCTGGGTTATATATCATCTTGGCCCTAAGTAGGCACAGTTTATTTATTTATTGTCTCTGATGTCTATTTGTGGGGTCTTTAGGAACATATTGATAATCTCTAAGAAGTCTGGGGTTATATATAAAGTGGGTGTTGGTGAAGCTGGGCCCTGAGTGCTTTGTCCTCTCTGACTGTCTCTGGTCATAAGACCCCTCGACAATTGGATGGCACCTTCTTTCTCTGCTCCTGCTGTCCCCTCCTTGCTGGCAGGCCTCTTAGAAAGTGAGAGACTCTGGCAGTTAATGGGGCAGATGTTGGTGGACAGATGTTCTGTTTGCCACAGACTGCTGTGCTTGAGGCAGTGAAGGGTAGCAATTAGGATCTTACTACATTCAGAGGTGATCCTTAAATCTCCCATCTTCGTGTTCCTACATCTCCTTTCTTCCCTAGCCTCTGCTGTGCCTACTACCACCTTCTTCCTTCCTCTTCACCTTCCTAAGCCTGATGCCCTTCCTCCAATTTTCTGTCTTCTTCCTCATCCTCTGTTCTCCACTATATGCCTCCAATTTCTGTCTGAACATTCCCAACATGTCCCAACATGTCCCAACATTCTCAGTTATTCCAGCTTACTTGCTTATTTTATTTCATACAATATAATATGATCATCTTCGTTCCCTCTTCTCCCCACACAGCTCAGATCTTCCTTACTTCCCTAACCATTTAACTTCATTCATATTCTCTCTTTCTCTATCTCTTTAAAAAGGAAAAAATAAAAACTTCACAAAACTAAAAAAAATGAAAATTAAAACAAAAGCAAACAAATAAACAAACTCCAAGGAAAAGTGCCATAGTGTTAAAAAAAATCCAACAAAAAGAACAAGGAGTTTACTTTTTCTTGATCATACTTCCCTGGACTTGGAGTTTGCCCTAGAATGTGGTAGATACACCCAGCCAGACTCCACTGAACAAAACTGATTTTCCATTTGACAGCAAGAATCACCAGGAAGTGGCTTCTTAGTGGTTGGACCCAGTGTAGACTTCCCTTGTCCAGTTGGCTTGTTCCAGCGAGATTATAAACATGCTGCCCCAGTTTTTGTGAGTTCATAAGTGCATCACTTCTGTTGCATCTGGAAAACTGTTCCCTCTGAGATTCTCTGGATCTTATTTTTTATTTATATCTTTTCATTTTTATATTTTATATATTCTATCTATTCTATAGATTTTATATCTTTATTTATATCTTTTTTAAAAAATTAATCATTCCATTTGTTTACATCTCAAATAATGTCCACCTTCCCGGTTACCCCTCTACAACCTTCCCATCCCACATCTGCTCTCTCCTCCTCCCCTTTGCCTCTATGAGGGTGCTCCCTCACCCACCTACCCACCCACCCACCCACTCACCCACTCCCGTCCCACCTCTCCAGTGTCCCCCTACACTGGGGCACCAAATCTCCACAGGACCAAGGGCCTCCCCTCCCATTGATCTCAGACAAGGCCATCCTCTGCTACCCATGTATCTTGAGACATGTATCCCTCTCTGTACACTCCTTGGTTGGTGGTCTAGTCCCTGGGAGCACTGGGTGGTCCAGCCACCTGATATTCTTCTTTCTATGGGGCTGCAATCCCTTTCTGCTCCTCCAGTCCTTCTGCCAGTTCCCCAACTAGGGTCCCTGAGCTCAGTCTGATGGTTGGCTCCAAGCATCCTCATCTGCAGTAGCCAGGTGCTGGCAGAGCCTCCCTGGGGAAGATCCACACCAGATTCCTCTTGGCAACAGCAACAGTGATGGATGTCTGCAGACAGGATGGATCCCAAGGTGGGACGGTTCCCAGATGGCCCTTCCTTCAGTCTCTGTTCCATTTTTTGTCCCTGTATTTCCTTTGGACAAGAACATTTCTGGGTTAAAAACTTTGAGATGGGTGGGTGGCCCTATACCTCGACTGGGGGCTACGCCTATCTACTGGAGGTGGTCTCTACAGATTCTATCTCCCCTTCGCTGCCTATTTCAGCTAACGTCATATCCGGTGAGTCCTGGGTACCGCTTGCTTCCCTGGTATCTGGAATCCTTCAGTGGCTACCCCCAGTTCCTCATTCCTCACTGCTACGTATTTTATTCGATTTCCTGACCCTCTGTACCTCTCTCCTGTCTCCTCTAGTACCTGATCCTGTGTCAGGGTCCAGCCTCAACACAGGATTGGAGTTCTCAACTGGAAGCAGGAATATCTGGAAGGCGCATAATAAATATACACAGACTACTTTTTGGGTACAAGTTGACAGGCACTTTTTCAAGGCTTAAAGTTTCTCTCTTTTCATTCTCTGCTTTCTTTCTCTCTCTATCTTTCGCTCGCAGCTTGAGGCTATACACACTCTGTATTCTACTGCGGACTCTGCTTTTCTCCCGTGTGCTTTTTTTTCCTTGAACTCCCATACTCCTACAGACCTCTGTGTGTTCCCTCTCACTCTCACACACCCTCTTCACACACATCTCACATACACCTCACACACACCACATGCACTCTCCTCTCACTCACACACACACACTCTCCATACACACCTCACAGCCTCTCTTCACTCACTCTTCACACTCTCTCTTCACTCACTCTTCACACTCTCTCTTCACTCACTCTTCGCATGTTCTTCTCATGCTCACTCACTCGGTCTTTACATGCTCTTTCATTTGCCTTCTCATCATTCTCTCTCTCTCCCTCTCCCTCTCCCTCTCCCTCTCTCTCTCTCTCTCTCTCTTCCTCTCCCTCTCCCTCCCCCTCCCCCTTCCCCTCCCCCTCCCCGCTCCCCTCCCTCCCCCTCCCTCTCTCCCTCCCTTTCCATCTCCCTCCCCCTCCCCCCTCTCTCCCTCCCTCTCCTTCTCCCTCCCCCTCCCCCTCTCTCCCCCTCTCCCTCCCTCTCCCTCTCTGTCTCCCTCTCTCTCCCTCTCCTCTCTCTCTCTCCCTCTCTCTCTCTCTCTCTCTCTCTCTCTCTCTCTCTGTCTCTGTCTCTCTCTCCACATTCACCTCACATACTTCTTCGCCGTTCTCTTGCCCAGGGCTTTTATTGATACTCCAAAATCATGTAGAAAAAAAAAAGACATTGTACAATCATTGCCAAATCAAATTCAAAAGAATAACCACGTCCCACAAAGAATTAAGAATTATAATTGTTCCCCAATGTTTCAAGCTTCCCTGTTCCTAGGCCTGTAGCCAAAATAATAATAATTGCAAACTTATCATTATTTAAACTTTAACTTTTAACTTATTATACTTCAGAGCTCAGAGCTCCGAGGTCCGCTACTTGCATTTTCCTGTGAAGCTCTAATGATAAATGACATGGGCAAACCTGCCAGGCAGTGGCCAGAAAGAATCAAATTAACCCTTAACTCAGTAGTTCCACTAGCTTTCTACTTCTGTGCATTGCACACAATGCCTCTCCTAAGAGTCCCAATGTTTTCACTTAGTTTTATTAGTATAATATTTTATGCATTCTATACTTCCTTATCTAGCAACCACTCTTAAATGTTATGTAAAACTTATTTCATAACTTCAATAGATTTTTTTCCTTTCTTCAGGAACCAGTGTTGGCTCTATTTCATTTCCTAATAATCTCTTCAAACTTTCTTTGCAAGTCAAGCATTACTCTGCAACTACCATTGTGCAGTTATTGCATTGTTTCCAAGATGAGAACACACAACATGTACCTGGGCCATTAGGACGGTGTTGTGCTGTGCCCTGTGCCTCAATTTTTAATCGTTTAAGAATCATTATATCAAGGAACATCTAGTTTCACAGAATTCACCAGAGCAGAAGAAGAAAGAAGTAAGAAAGTCAGATATAATAGAATAATTATGAACACCAAGGCCAACTGAAAAACAGTCATGTACAAATGAAATCTATACAGCCATTGTCCAGGGCTACGGTTAGGAGAAATGGGAACAACCGTTTTTTACAAAGAGCTACCTCGTGCTACTGAGATGTCTTCATCCTGACCTACTGCAGGCAGTCCCTTATTTCAGATGGTGGGTCCCCTGGAGGGATGTGTCTCCTGCTTCTCAGGGTCCCAGACACCATCCTCTTTACAAGGAGTGGCCGCCGGCTTCTGACATGTCTCTATCCCGGCCTACTGCAGGCAGTCCTTGTCATTGTATGTTGTCCTCAGCAATCCTGCCTCCTCTTGTTTTCCTCCCTCTCCTCTCTCCCTCCCAGGTCCCCATCTCTCTACTTTCTGAGATCAACCTGTTCCCCCCTCTATGCTGGGATGAAGCATCCACATCCTGGTCTTCTTTCCTCCTAAGCTCCATATAGTCTGTGGGTTGTATTGTGGACATTGTGAGCTTTTGGGCTAATAGCCACTTATCAGTGAGTACATACCATGTGTGTTCTTTTGTGTCTGGGTTACCTTACTCAGGATGGTATTTTCTAGTTCCTCCATTTGCTTGTGAATTTCGTAAAGTCATTGTTTTTAATAGCCAAGTAGTACTCCATTTTATAAATGTACCATATTTTCTGTATCCATTCTTCTGTTGAGGAACATCTTGCTTGTTTCCAGCTTCTGGCTATTATAAACAAGTTAGACTCCAGAGAACCAAATAACCCTATTTAAAAATAGGGTACAGAACTAAACAAAGAATTCTCAACTGAGGAATCTTGAATGGCTGAGAAGCACTTAAAGAAATGTTCAATGTTCTTAGTCATCAGGGAAACACAAATGAAAACGACCCTGAGATTCCACTTCACACCAACCAGAATGGCTAAGATCGAAAACACAAGTGAGAGTAGATGTTGGAGAGGGTGTAGAAAAAGAGGAACACTCCACCATTAATGGTGGGACTGCAAGCTGGTAAAACCACTTTGGAAATCAATCTGGCGGTTCCTAAGAAAATTGGAAATAGTTCTAACTGAAGACCCAAAAGATGCTCCAACATATAACAAGGACACATGCTCCACTATGTTTATAGCAGCCCTATTTATAATAATATCTGAATCTTATAACCTCTCTACATCTTCTTATAGTGATAGGCCGATAAGAACATGCCCAATTGACATGGCCCCAAGTTTTAAATTTTACTATTTTAGTTTATTTACTATGAACATTAAGCATTCATTTAGGTATTGATTAGATTACCAGGAGAAGAGCACATCTTTCATATAATGAATGACCAGTACCTCAGAAATATTAATCGGCATTAGCTTAAGTTATCTGTGTCCTAGTTGCGATTGTTTTTGTAGTAGAAGTTGGGCTTGTTTTAAATTTTGGACCCCACAGAGGAACCATTGATCAATCTATGTTGACCTTTTCCTAATGCAAGGGAAAACAAAAAACAAACACAAATCAAACAAGCAAACAAAAAACCCAAGGCTTTGGAGCATGTGAGACCTAACACATACAGCAGGTGGTAGAGTCTTTCCTGTCATTCCTTAGAACTTAGATTATATCAAATGCTGCTCTAAGCTCTGAGCTTGGCCAGACCTAAGCAGCTTTAAGGTCTGCAGTTCTGGAGGGCTTTGAGTTCCCTAAGATACAGTTACAGGGTAAATTCTGTGCGTGGCTGGGTGGTCATCAGGAAGCTAAGTGGCTGTGGCTATGGGGTCCATTCAGCTGTGTTGCCAAGACATGCTAAGACATACCCAGCTGCCAAGATGTGTCCAACAGAAAATCCCCCCATCCTCTTTCTACTCCTACTGAGAGGGTCCAGGCAATACAGCATTGTACTCCAATTTGCTAAATAATCAACAAGGATTTTATCTTCTTTCTCATGGGCTCTCTTTGTATTGGCTCCTGTGTATATACAGTTGCACAGCGGTTGCTCTGAATATTTTTTCCTCTGGATCTTATCAAACATCTTAATAATTATACAAAATGCCTTATCTCAAAGGACTAAGGGACATTTGAAGGGTATTATGGAAACATAATACAGTAGAACCTTTCCAAAATATATACATACTTGAAGGCAATCTAAATGAAATCTCCAAATAATGGAGGAGACAGAGCTCCAACTGTCCACCTCTTGTTATCAGATAAAGATTCTAGAACCATGAATAGGTTACATGTAATTGTCTTGTTGGTTAAAGGGGTCCAACAGGAATCCACAAACAACCCATATTGTTTGTAGGACTATAACTTGCTCTCCAAAAAAAGACAGCAAAGCCCTATTATGAAAGACAACACCTACACAATTCATTGAACATAAAGAAGCCAAGCTGGTGCCTACATAAAGCCTTCAGTGTCACATTCTAGTATCTTCAGTATAGAAACATACTTACATGCTGGCAAAAGAAAAAAATGAAACATCACCTCACTCACAAACTCTTTGATCTATACTGGTGTCTTGTTTGCAAGATTTGCTAGGGCAATTGTGGCACAAAGCTTATGGGAGTAATCAACCACTATCTGATTTGATTTAAAGACCCACTTCATGAGATGGAACTCATATGTGGCACTTCTTGGATGACCAAGAACCTGAGGTTGTATAGTCTGGGTACCTAGAGTAAAACCAAACACTAATGTTCTTAGCTAAACAAACAAAAGCGTCTAGCAATAAAATTGCTCGTAATGACATTGTGCTATACTCATAGATGAGTGTCTCTTCCAGCCATCATCAAAGAAGCTTCCTCTCGCAGCAGATGAAAACAAATGGAGAACCATACAAAGCCAGAAATTAGGCAGAAAGTGAAAGACCTTGAACCCTCAGCCCTAAATGACATATCTCCATCAAATCCCTCCCATAGGAAACTCTGAGGAAGAAGAGGCAGAAAGTGTGTAAAGCCAGAGAGGATAGAGGACACTAGGAAAACAAGGCCCTCTAAATTAACATGAGCAAAGCATGAATAGGGTATGCACAAGTCTGTACCAGGTCTTTTGCATATGTATTATGGCGTCCAGTTTAGTTTGTTTATTGGATTCTTGATTGTGCAAATGAGTTGGCCTCTTAACTTGTTTATTTATTTATTTATTTATTTATTTATTTATTTTACATCCTGATAGTGTCCTCCTCCATCCATTGTCTCCTCCCAGTCTCACCCTTAAAAATCCCTCTCCCAGATACTCCTTCCCCTTCTTCTCAGAGAAACGGAAGCCCCCTTCAGTACCACCCCACCATGGGACATCCAGTCTCAGTAGACCTAAACACTTCCTCTTCCACTGAGGTCCAGCTAGGTAGTCCAGTTAGGGAAAGGTGATCCAATGTCAGGAAACCATGTCAGAGACAGTTTCTGCTCCAATTGTTAGGGGATGAACATGAAGATCAAGCTCCATGTTTTGTCAAATTTTGATGCATTAGTTTTTGTTTTACCTTACTTTATTTTATTATTATCCCTTGGAAGCCTGCTTAATGGGAGTGGATCTGGGTGGGAGAGGACTTAGGGAGGAACTGGGAGGAGTAGAAGGACAAGAAATCTTATCAAGATTATACAAAAAAACCCCTATTCTCAATAAAAAGAAAAAAAAATAAAAATTCTGTAGCTTACTTTGTATAACTAAACAAGTCAAGATATTAAGAAAAAATGAAAATATTTTCTGTGTCTTTGCCCTGGGTTTTTTTCTCCTTCCTTTATTCCTATTATTTGTACATTTGGTCAGTTCATGGTATACTGGATTTTCTGGAAGTGTTTTTTTGGCCTTTACAATTTTTTTCAGATTTAATGTTTTTCTTGACAGAAGTATCTATTTTCTCTATCTTGTCTTCAGTGCCTGAGATTTTCTTTTCTATCTCTTTTATTCTGTTGGTGATGTTTGCCTCTGAGCTTCCTGTTTATGCTTCTTCATTTTTTCTTTTCCAGTTTTCCCTCAGTTTGATTTTATTGGTTCTATTTCCATTTTCATGTCTTGAACTGTTTCCTTCTTTTTATTCCACTGTCTTTCTTTTCATCTACTTTAGTAAGCGATTTTTTTCATATCCTCTCAGAGTTCTTTGAACATATTCATAATAGCTATTTTTAATTCCGTTTCCTGTGCTTCATGTATACTACATTTCTGAGAGACTACCATAGTAGAGTAGTCAGTCTCTAGTGGATACATATTGTCCTGGCTGTTAATAATTATGTTTTATTTTTTGCAGGTATCTAGTCATCTCTCATTGGGATGATTGTTTTTTTAGGTACTGAAATCTTGGCTTGTGTTTGTTGGATGGGTGTTCCATTCTTTGGATTCTGTTACCCTTTCTAGTTCTTAGGAGGATGGGGTAGTTGTGTATTGACTGGTTAAAAAAAAAGCATATATAGCTTTCTGATACTCTCTGGTCCTAGGATCTCACTGCAACAGGAATATACCTCTACCTCTTGATGCTCCTGCTTGGCATCTCCTTGCTGGTGGGCTATTGCAGGGTGAGATCCTGGCAGTTAGGGGCTGCTCCTGGCGGACAGACATCTGATTATCACAGTGTGTTGTATTTGGGGAAATGAGCAGCAGGAGATAGGAGGTGACTGCATTTAGATGTGATGCTTGAATCCTTTATTTCCATACTCATACATTCCCCCTTCCCACTTGCCTCTGATATCAGCATTGTAGCCCTCCTTCTCCCTCCTTCTCATTCCACATCCTTCCTCAAGTTACTTGCCTTTTACAGCCTCACCCCACCTCCTTAATACTTTAAAAAATTCAATTTCTTACCCTCAATTGTTCATGACCCTAAATGTAGATTGAAAGTTGGGCAAGCAAAGTTCTCGATAGGATGATAACAATGAGAAAATGGGAGGACCTGCCCATCCATGTGTGGTTGGCTCAGGCAGCCTGCATCAGGTCTCTGATGTTCATCATTATGGTTTGTCTATTTCCAGGATTTGGGGTGGAGAGTCCCCTAAAGTTTGCTGCCTTGAAGACATCTCTTTCCAGAGGTCTGTGGGGGCCAGCACAGCATACAACACAATCACCACTAGTGCTTATCTCTTCTTCAGACCCACAGGCACCATGCTAGAACCTGACCTTGAGTATGCCTCTTACACTTCGTTTTGCCTTTCAGCTCTGGTATGTGTCAAGTGTACACTTTTCAATTCTACCAAGAATTGTGTAAGCCAGCCAGGACACTGTGCAACCAAAAAAGACCAGAAGTGTCTCTTATGGACAGTTACATCAGGTATGTGCCATCTTAGGAGTTTCAGAATGATCATGCTTGTCTTTGTGGGATACAGCCTTCCTTAGATACATGGGCAAAGATGGAGAGTGTGGGAGACTATGTTTCTACATAAAAGTAGGAAAGGGATCCCTTCTTCTGGTATTGGCTGGTTTGGTAGGCCAAACAAATAAATCAATGAAGATTAAAAAACACATTTTTGCAGGTTCTCTTGGTAGTCCCCAGGGCTGTCTAAGTGGATGCAATCAGGAATGAAAGGTTTTGCAACTAAAATCCATTCAGTAGTTTTGTAAATAGGGTACTCTCCGTGTGTATAACTTTACCAGATGAATGATTGACCTGGGATCTGGGATTCTGGATCTTCTCATTAAAAACATCATTGATTCCTTACAAAAATATTTATATTTTTCCTCTTCCCTTTCTTACTCTGCAGGTGGATTTCTTAGTTATGGGATTCAGACATGCTGGACTCACTGTTTGAGCAGATTTCTTGTTAGAGGACATTTGAAAGTGGAGTTTAACTGTTGTGATTCCAGTTCTTTGTGTAACGAACTTTAAAGGCCTGGTCCTTGTTTGCCCTCTTCTACTTAGGTAAGCTCTTGTCTTTTCCACGTGCTTTTGTAGCCTCACAACCCTGGGCCATCAATGTCCAGCACTGCCAAGACCCTGATGCGTGTCTCTTGGCATCAGGTGTTTATATTTTGACAGTTGAATTGTCACTCTGCATTTCTAGGATTCTGGTTTCCTGACTTTTATTCCTCCATCCTTTCGGCATTGACTGACTCCTCCCCTTCTCTTGATCATTATAGAAATTATGTAATTGCAATCTAGGGTTTCTACCCCAGCTTTGACCACTTAGTTCCCAGATAAAAAAAACTTCAGATTATATTTACAATAAGTCTTAAATAGCACAAGATCTGGGCAGATACTTACCCTCTGTTCTCTTTGAATCTACTTGAATATTGATACCCCTTAGTTACTACTTATTATGTTTTATCTGGGCTGCTCTTAACTCCTATTGGTCAGCCTTCAGGGCTATGCTTTTGTGGCTTACTTATCCCATGATGGCTTCTCCTCTTCCATCTTTTTTTCTCTTTTTGGTTCTCCTCCGACCCCAAGCTCAGGAGACCTAAACCCCACCTATGTCTTTTCTGCCCATGTATTGGCTGTTGGCATCTTTATTAACCAATCAAATAATTTGGGGGCAGGGTCAAGGGTCTACCTACAGACTCCAGGTCTTGGGGGCTTGCACTTAGCATTATAATAGCAGCAAGACTGCTTTGTTACCCCCCTTTACAGTAAATTGTACTGACTGACAAATGCAGCAATAAGGGGTAGTTTCCCTGTGAATATGATAGACCTGAAGCCTATTTTTAATGATGCTTTTTTTTTTCTAGACTGGCCAGTAAACAAGACCTCCAGCATCTCTCTTCATTCTTATTCAGAGAACATAGTGCATATGTTAGAGAGGGTCTCACTGCTGTGGCCATAAAACAGTGAAAACAATGAAAAGAAGAAGGATTAGTTTTATCTCATGATCTCAAGATTTCCTCCAGGATGGGAAGATGCAGTAGAATAAAACCTTTTCAAGTCATGGCCTGTGGGAAGCACGGCTGCGTAAAATAAGTGACCAAGAGGAGATACGGCTCCCAAAGAACTGTCCTCGATTGCCTAATTCCTCCAACCAGACTCTCCCCAAGAAAACTCTCCATCTTTTAACATTTTGTCAAATGTCAAAGTGCATTAATGTCTTAAACCACAGATTAGAACAGCAAGTGACTCAGGAAATGTCCTCACAGACACTCTTATAAGTGTGCTTGTGGAATCCTTCAGACATCCTCAGTGCCATCAAGTGACTAGGATGAGACATCACAGGTGAAGGTGCGCCTGTACCACAGCGACCATCTCCACTGTGTGTTCATAGGCACGTGTGCTTCTTTGTCCTTCTGGAAAGACCCACAGTTTAGCTTTACTTTTAATAAATTCCAAAGATTTGAAGGTGAGGTTGTTTGGGATATTTATTTTTTATAGATTTTATGTTCAATCCGGAAAATGTAGACAGTACTCTCCAAAGGAAACACCGAAGTGATCCTTCCTCAAGACACAGCTTGTTTATACTTTCAGGTAGACGTCTCAAAGGTTTAGAAGCACAAATATCTCATGGTGTGTTTTTATATGTGTTGAAACATGCTTTAAAATATTAAAACATAGAAACAATTATTTACTACAAATACTGAAAACATTATTTTTCCGAGCTGTTTATTGAGCCATTGTCCTGGAGCACACCATCAAATTTTCTACTGATCTATACCTACAGTTCCACACCTACTTCCTACATAGTATACCTTAGATATTGTTCCTATTCTACATGCATACTACTGTTTTCTGTTGGGTGTTCTGCAGTGCATTGGATGTCATATGAAATTGATTTACTGTTCCACATGCTTTCTTAGCTTATGTTCAATTACATTTGCTTTACACGTATTTATTGTTTGGTTGTGTCTATGTACACCTGCTCGTAAATAGAGTTCAGAATTGAAATCGCTGAAGCCAGTGTTCCCTCTTCACTATTCTGATTCTGAAACATTGACATTATTCAGGCTTGGAAGGCAGGAAACTTATCCACTGAGTCATCTCATCAGCCCTCAGTTTTTAAAATAAATAATTAGAAGGTGAATAAGATGGTTCATCTTACTTGTAAAGTTACTTGTAACCATTTCTGATAGTGTGAGTTCAATTCCTGGGTCCTACATGATAGATGAAGAGAACTGACTTCTGCAAGTTTACCTCCAATGATTGATTGATAGATTTCTTTCTTTCTTTCCTTCTTTCTTTCTTTCTTTCTTTCTTTCTTTCTTTCTTTCTTTCTTTCTTTCTTTTCCTTCCTTCCTTCCTTTCTTGCTTTCATATTTGTTTTTTTATTTTATGTATTTGAATACATTGTAGCTGTCTTCGAACACACCAGAAGAAGGCATTGGATGCCATTACAGATGGTTGTGAGCCACCACCTGATTGCTGGGAATTGAACCCAGGACCTCTGGAAGAGGAGACAGTCAGTGCTCTTGACTGCTGAGCCATCTCTCTAGCCCTCTCACCTCTGATTTCTACAAGCCTGAAGTAGCAAGGCTGTGCTCCCTCCTGACATGCATGTATACTCAGTTAACATAATAATGAAAACATGAAATTAAGTAGTCACAGTGAACTTTATGAATTACACACAGTAGAATGTATGGACTTTTGCTGTACCACCTCTTACTCCTTAGCAAGTATAAACCTGCTCCCAACCATCACCTTTAAGACTCAGAGTGCATTCACCACCACCAAAATTCTTTTATTCCTCTGTTGTCGCGGAGTCATGCCCTCACTGTCAGCCTTTCTCATTTGGTGATATTCTTGTATTCATACAGAAGATGCTAGATAGTTTTTTCTCCATGTATTTACTCATTTTACATCTTGATGGCAGCCTCCCTCTTCTCCCAGTACCCCCTCCCAGGCTCCTGCCCCCATCCTTTGCTCCTCTTCATCTCTGAGAAGGGTGAGGTCCCCCTAGGTACCAACCCACCCTGTCACCTCAAGTTACTGCAAGACTAAGTACATCCTCTTCTACTGAGGCCAGCTAAAACAGCCCAGTTGTGGGGACAGAATCCACAGGCAGGCAACAGAGTCAGGGTAAGTCCGTGCTCTAGTTGTTGGGGGACCTGGGTGAAGACCCAGTTATTGGGGGACCTACATGAAGACTAAGATACATATTTTCTGTATATGTGTGGGGGGCCTAGGTCCAGCCTTTGTATGTTCTTTGGTTAGTGGTTCAGTCTCTGGGAGCCCCAAAGGGTCCAGGTTAGTTTACTTTCTGGGTCTTCTTGTGGAATCTCTATTCCCTCTGGGTTCCTCAATCCTTCTCCTAACTCTTCCACAAGACTTCCTTAGCTTGGTCTAATGTTTGGTTGTGGGTCTCTGCATCTGTTTTGGTCAGCTACTGGGTGGAACCTCTCAGAGGATAGTTATACTAGGCTTCTGTCTGCAAGTATAACAAAGTATAGTGTCAGGGATTGGTTCTTTCTTATGGGATAGATCTCAAGTTGGGCCAGTTACAGATTGGCCATTTTCTCAGTCTCTATTATATCTTTGACCTTACATTTCTTACGGGCAAAACAAATTTTGGGTCAAAGGTTTTATGGTTAGGTTGACATCTTTATCCCTCCACTGAGTGTCGTGCTTGGCTACAGGAGGTAGCCACTTTAGACTCATTATTCCTCACTGCTAGGAGCCTCACCTAGAGTCACCTTCACAGACTCCCTGAAGCTTCCTCCATCCCAGGTCTCTGGCACATTCTAAAGAGTCCCCCCATCCTGATTTCCTTTCATTCTCTTAGCCCTCTCTCCCTCTTCTTCCTACATCTGATTCTCCCATTCCACTTCCAGTCCCCATCCCACTCAAATCTCTCCCTCCATCCAACTTCAATGGCAATTCTATTTCCCTTTATGACTGAGATTCAAGCATCCTTCCTTGGGCCCTCCTTGCTATTTAGCTTCTTTGGGTCTGTGGATTTTAGTATGCGTATCCTGTTCTTTATGGCCAATAGTCACTTATAAGTGAGTACATAGCATGCATGTCCTTTTGGGTTTCCTCACTCAGGATGATATTTTTAAGTTACCGCCATTTACCTGCCAAATTCATAGCTGAATAGTATTTCATTTTGTAAATGAACCACTTTTTTTTTTATCCACTCTTCAATTGAGGGGATATCTGGATTGTTTCCAGTTTCTGGATTCTATGAATAAAGCTGCTATGAACATAGTGGAGCAAGTGTCTTTGTGGTTTCATGGAGCATATTTTAGATATATTCTCAGGAGCAGTATAGCTGGGTCTTGAGGTAGAATCGTTCTCAGTTTATTGAGAAACCACTAGATTGATTTTCAGAGTGATTGTACAAGTTTTCACTCCTACTAGCAATGGAAGAATATTCTCCTTTCTCCACATTCTTGCCAGCATGTGTTGTCCCTTGAGTAGGTGATCTTAGTCATTCTGATGAGTGTGAGGTGAAATCTTAGAGACATTTTGATTTGGATTTCCCTGATGACTAAGGATGTTGGACATTTATTTAACTGTTTGTTGGCCATTTGAGATTCATCTGTTGAGAATTCTCTGTTTAGCTCTGTACCTCAGTTTTTAATTGGGTTATTTGGTTTATTGGTGTCTAACTTTGTAAATTTTGGATATGATCCCTCTGTAGGATATAGGGTTGGTGAAGTTCTTTTCCTATCTCTAGGGTGCTATTTTGTCTTATTGACAGCTTTCTTTGCCTTACAGAAGATTTTTAGTTTCATGATTTTTAGTTTCATGATTTTTAGTTTCCTTTATCAATTTTTGATGTTTGAGCCTGAGCCATTTGTGTTCTGTTCAGGAAATTGTCTCCTGTACCAATGTGTTCAAGGTTATTTTTCTCTTTCTCTTCTATGAGATTTACTGTATCCAGTTTTATGTTGAGGTCCTTGACTCACTTGGACTTGAGTTTTGTTCAGGTTGATAAATATGTATCTCTTTGCATTCTTCTACATGCAGAGATCCAGTTTGTTCAGTACCATTTGTTGATGGTGCTTTCTTTTTTTCCATTATATGATTTTGGCTTTCTTTGTCAAAAACCAAATGTCCATAGGTGTGGGTTTATTTTGGGGTTGTAGGCTTATGTTTTTCAAATACTACTTAAGGGTTCTTAAATCTTTTAACTTCCCTTTTAGCCCACCACACACTAGAGGTAGTGGAAAAGAAAGGTTAATACAACAAAGAAAATATGGACCTGTTTAGAAATAGTTCTTTGGAGTGAATTCAATCTGCATTGTCAGGATATCAACATTTTAGTTCACACAAATCAGCAGTAGCAGCTCCAACCACTTACAAACACCATTCATGAATCAGCAATGACAGTTCAATCCCAAAGAAACCAAGAGGCTCAGCCAATTGGCCAGAGTCTGTGGAGACAGCAAGAAGCTTTCAGAACACCAACCAGAAGTTCTTTGGTGAAGTTTCTTTCTATGAAGTTATGACAAATGATGACCATCAAAGAGTGTCATGGAGTATCAATACCACAAAGCATCATCAACAAAGCCCAGTGCCAGCAATGACCAGCAAAGAATGCCAAGACAAATGAATAACACCCAGCACTATTCACTGTCTGTTTGGTTATATTTATACCTTTTCCAAACATCACACGTTCTCTCAAGCATCTCCTCTAGCAAAACATTACATGCCCCTTTTCCAGGCTTCTTCCAGAAAAACATAACATGTCCATTCTCAGAAAAAATATCCTCCCACATGTCTGCTTCAGCAAAAACATGGTCTCATAAGATAGTTTCCAGAAAAACATCACATGACACAACTGAGTCTCCAAGAAACAAATTTCTACTTCATTGGGTCTTTGGTTCAATTCCTTTGATCAACCTCCCTGTTTCTATACTAATACCATACAGTTTTGTTAACCCATCTACTACCCCTCTGTCTTCCCCACCCCTTATCTACATGCTTACTCAATCACATAAAATCCAGGGTTCCCCCACTTCTTTATTTTCACACATATTCTATTACCTTTTCAATTACTAGTATTATTTTCTAAGATATTTTATTATTATTTTATGTGCACACATGTTTGCCTATCAAACATTACGTGTGTACAATGTACATTCTTTGTGCCCTTAGAGGACAGAAAAGGGCCTTGGATTCCCTGGAACTGGAGCTATAGATGGTCTGTAGTACATCTTAACATCTTAAGATGAGGGATGGTGATAACTCCAGAAGTTCTTTTGTGTTCAGGATTGCTTTAGCTAGCATGTTTTTTTTTTTTCCATACGAGGTTGAGAATTGCTCTTTCCACGTCTGTAAAAAAAATTATGTGAGAATTTTGATGGGAATTGCATTGAATCTGTAGATTGCTTGTGGTAAGGTGGCTATTTTCAGTATGTTAATCCTACCAATCCATGAGCATGGAAAATCTTTCCATCTTCTGATATCTTCTTCAATTTCTTTTTTCAAGGACTTGAAATCCTTGTTATATAGATCTTTCACTTGCTTAGTTAGAGTTACACCAAGATATTTTATATTATTTGTGGCTATTGTAAATAGTATTGTTTCCTTGACTTCTTTCTCAGCTTGTTTACTATTAATATAAAGAAGGGCTACTGATTCCTTTGAGTTAATTTTATATTCAGCTAGGTTATCAGTTCTTTATCATCTGTAGGAGTTCTCTGGTAGAATTTTGGGGTCGCTTATGCATACTATCACATCATCCATCAACAGTGATACCTTGATTCCTTCCTTTCCAATTTGTATCCCCTTGATCTTCTTTAGCTGTGTTACTGCTCTAGATAGAACTTTAAGTACTATATTGAACAGATAGGGACAGAGTGGGCAGCTTGGTCTTGTCCCAGATTTCAGTGAGATTGATTTAAGTCTATCTCCGTTTAATTTGATGTTTGCTATTGTGTTGTTATATATTACTTTTATTATGTTTAAGTATATGCCTTGAATCTCTGATCTCTCCAAGACTTTTAACATGAAGTTGTGATGGATTTTGTTGAAGGCTTTTTCAGCGTCTGATGAGATGAACATATGATTGTTTTCTTTCAGCTTGTTTATATAGTGGATTACATGAATAGGTTTTTGAATATTGGACCATCCCTGCATCTGTGGGATGAAGCCTTCTTGATCATGATGAATGTTTTTGATGTGTTCTTGGATTCAGTTTGTGAGAATTTTATTGAGTATTTTTGCATTGGTGTTCATAAGAGAAATTAGTCTAAACTTCTCTTTCTTTGTTGAGTCTTTTTGTGGTTTAGGTATCAGGGTGACCGTAGCCTCATAGAATGTGTTAGTTAGTGTTTCTTCTGTTTCTATTTTGTAGAATAATTTGAGAAGTATTGGTATTAGCTCTTCTTTGAAGGTCTGGTAGAATTCTGCGCTAAAACTATCCAGCCCTGGGTTTTTTCATTTTTTCTTTCTTTTTTCAGTTTTCTTTGATTTTGGGAGGCTTTCAATCACTGCTTCTATTTCCCTAGGTATTATAGAATTGTATAGATAGGTCACTTGATCTTTATTTAACTTTTGTAAGTGGTACCTGTCTAGAAAATTATCTGTTTAATTTATTTGTGGAGCACAGGCTTTTGAAATAACACCTGATGATTTTTTGAATTTTCTCACTTTCTTTCCTTATGTCTCCTTTTTCATTTCTGAGTTTGTTAATTTAGATACTGTTTCTCTGTCTTTTGGTTAGTTTGGCTAAGAGTTTGTTTATGTTGTTGATTTTTCTCAAGGAACCAGCTTTTGATACCTTTGATTCTTTGTATTTTTTTGTTTGTTTGTTTCTAATTGATTGGTTTTTTTTAGCTAGGATTTGGATTATTTCCTGACTCCTACTCTTCTTAGGTGTGTTTGCCTCTTCTTATCCTAGAGCTTTCAGGTGTACTTTTAAATTGCTGGTATGAGAACTTTCT
Source organism: Grammomys surdaster (assembly GCF_004785775.1). NCBI lineage: Eukaryota > Metazoa > Chordata > Mammalia > Rodentia > Muridae > Grammomys > Grammomys surdaster. The sequence goes on along the minus strand of NW_021620894.1, from coordinate 7,567 downwards.
AATTTCTTTATGGAGACACTTAGTGGTATGAACTTTCCTCTTAGCACTGCTTTCATTTTGTCCCATAAATTTGGGTATGTTTTGCCTTCATTTTCATTGAATTCTAGAAAGTCTTTAATTTCTTTCTTTGGTTCTTCCCTGACACAGAGATCATTGAGTAGAGAATTATTCAATTTCCATGAGTGCGTAGGCTTTCTGGTGTTTTGCTGTTGTTGAAGTCCAACTTTGATCCATGGTGGCCTGAGAAGATACAAGGTGTTATTTCTGTTATTGTATATGTTGAGGCATTGTGGTTGACTATATGGTTAATTTTGGAGACAATACATGGGGTACTGAGAAGAGGGAATATTCTTTTGTGTTTAGGTGAAATATTCTCTATATGTCTACTAGGTTTATTTGATTCATAATGTCTGTTAGTTTAGTTGCTTCTTTGTTTAGTTTTTATCTGGATGACTTGTCAGTGGTGAGAGTGGGATGTTGAAGTCTCCCACCATCAATGTGTGAGATTTGATGTGTGATTTAAGCTTTAGGAATGTTTCTTTTACAAAGGTAGGTGGTCTTCTGTTTGGGGTATAGATGTTCAGAATTGAGATATCATCTTGGTAGGGTTTTTTTTTTTGATATGTTTGAAGTGTCCTTTCCTGTCTCTTTTGATTAATTTTGGTTGAAATTCCATTTTATTAGCTATTTGAATGGCTACTCCAATTTTCTTCTTGCATCTGTTTGCTTGGGAAACTTTTTTTCCAGCCATTCACTTTGAGTTAATGTTTATTTTTGTTGCTGAGGTGTGTTTCTTGTATGCAGGAGAATGATGGATCCTTTTTTTCCTCATCCACTCTGTTAGCTTGTGTCTTTTTATTGGAGAATTGAATCCATTGATGTTGAGAAATGTTAATGATGAACAATTGTTAGTTACTGTTATTTTGATGTTGGTGGTGTTAGTCTCTCTGTCTCTCTGTTCTTCCCTTGTTTTTGCTGGTTTGGAATTACTTATTTCCTGCGTTTTCTTTGAATGTAGTTATCCTCCTTGTGTTTGAGTTTTCTTTCTAGTATTTTCTGTAGGGCTGGATTTGTGGATAGATAGTGTTTAAAATTTGGATTTGTCTTGAGACATCTTGTTTTTTTCCATCTATGGTGATTGAGATTTTTGCCGAGTATAGTAGTCGAGGTTGGCATCTGTGGTTTTTTAGAGGTTGCAATATATTTGTCCAGGCCTTGCCAGCTTTTAGAGGGTCTGCTGAGATGTTGGGTGTAATTCTGATGGGTCTCCTTTTATATATTACCTGGTCTTGTCCTCTTGATCCTTTTAATATTCTTTCTTTGCTCTATAGATTTTGTGTTTTGATTGTTATGTGGTAGGATAGTTTTGTTTTCAGGACTAGTCTAATTGGTGTTCTATAAGCTCCTTGTATGTTTATAGACATCTCTTTCTTTAGGTTGAGAAAGTTTTCTTCTATGATTTTGTTGAAAATATTTTCTGGGACTTGTAGCTGGGACTCTTCACCTTCTATTCTTATTACAAGTTAGGTCTTTTTATGGTATCCTAGAAGTCCTGGAAGTTTTGTGTCAAGAATTTTTTAGAGTTAACATTTTCTGTGATGGATGTATCAATTTCTTCTATTGTATCTTCTATGCCTGAGATATCAATGACCAATGACTGTTGACACCTGTTATTTTGTTCTTGATGGTGTTGTGATGACAGAAGAAGTGGTAGCAATGTGTACGTGTCTCTGTGTGTGCGCGTGCGTGTGTGTACTTTTCTTCTTTGATTAGCTAGTCTGAGATTATTTATTTTCTATGATTTTTATTAAATTATTTTATTTATTTATATTCCAAAAGTTGTCCCCCTTTCCACTCCTCCCTCCCAGAGTTCTTCACCTCAGCTCCTACCCCCACCTCTGAGAAGGTGCTCCCCTACTCACTCATCCATCCCCACCTCACCACCACCAGCATTCCTCTTCCCTGGGATATCAAGTTTCCACAGGATTAAGCTCATCTTCTCCAACTGGGGCAATACCAGGTAGTCCTCTGCTCCATGTGTGTCCAGGGACATGAACCAGTAGCCCATGTATGCTCCTTGGTTTTTGGCTTAGTCTCTGGGAGCACTAAGGGGTCAGGATTAGTTGATACTGTTGTTCTTCCTATGGAGTTGCAATCCTTTTCAGCTCCTTTAGTCTTTCCTCTAACTCTTCCATATTGGTCCCCAACCTCAATCCAATGGTTGGCTGTAAGTATCTGCATTTGTCTCAATCAGTTGGTAGTAGAGCCTCTCAGAGGAATCAGTAATAGTGTTAGGATTAAGTGTACACACATAGGATTGGTCCCAAGTTGGGCTGATCACTGGGTGACCTTTTTTTCAGTCTCTGCTGCATTTTTGTCCCTGCATTTCCTTTGGACAAAAAACAATCCTGGGTTAAAAAGTTTGAAGATGAGTAGGTGGTCCATCCGCCTCAACTGGGGGCCATGCTTAACTACTGGAGGTGGTCTCTTCCAGTTTTTTGGCCCGACTGTTGGACATTTTGGTTAATGTCATCCCCATTGAGTCCTGGTAGCTTCTCACATCCCAGGTCTCTGGGACTTTCTAGAAGACCCCCCTGCTCCCTAACCCCTACTGCTGCATATTTTGATTCATTCTCCTAGTCCTCTATTTTGATTCATTCTCCTAGTCCTCTGGTATTCTCTCCTGTCTACCCATACCTGATCCTGCTTCTTTTTTTTCCCCTTGTCTATCCCCTCTCCCACACAGATGCTTCCCTCCCTCTGCCTCCCATGATTATTTTGTTTCCCTTCTTAGTGGGTTTTAGGTATCTACACTTGGGCCTTCTTTTTTTGTTAAGCTTCCTACAGTCTGTGAGTTGTATTGTGGGTATTCTGAACTTTTTGGCAAATATCCACTTATCAGTCAATACATACCATGCATGTCCTTTTGCATATGGGTTACCTCACTCATAATGCTATAGAAAGAGGAACATTCCTCCATTGTTTGTCAGGTTGGAAACTGGTACAATCACTCTGGAAATCAATCTGGAAGTTCCTCAGAAAATTGGCAATACCTCTACCTGAAGACCTAGCTATATCACTCCTGGGTATATACCCAAAAGATGCTCCACCATACCACAAGGTCTTATGCTCCACTATGTTCATAACAGCCTTATTTGTAATAACCAGAAGCTGGAAACAACCCAGATGTCCCCCAATCAATGAATAGATACAGAAAATGTGGTTCATTTACACAATGGAATATTCTTCAGCTATTAAAAACAAAGACATTGTGAATTTTGAAGGCAACTAGAAAATATCATTCTGTGTTTTTTGGTGGTAGTTTACTTCCTCAGTTTAGAGTTTCCTTCTAACACCTTCTGTGAGCTTGGATTTGTAGATAGATATTGTTTAAATTTGGCATTATCATTGAATATCTGGTTTTTACCTCTATGGTGTTTGACAGTTTTTCTGGGTATAATAGTCTGGGATGGCATCTGTGGTCTCTTAGAGTCTCTAGGACATTTTCTCAGGGCCTTCTGACTCTTAGAGTCTCCATTGAGAAGTCAGGGGTAATTTTGATAGGCCTGCTTTTATGTGTTACTTGATCTTTTTCCCTTGCAGCTTTAATAGTCTTCATTTGTTTTGTAATTCAGTGTTTTGATTATTACATGATGAGGGAAATTTGTTTTCTGATCCAATCTATTTGTTGCTCTGTATGCTTCTTGCACTTTATAGGCATGTGACATTTCTTTATAGGCATAGCCATTTCTGAAGAGAATGGTATAAGTCATGAAGCCCACACAGTTGTTTTTCACAAGGGACCAGAAAAGCTGAGCCATATTGTATTATCATTGACCTGATGTTCTTTATTTTTGGTTTGAGTCTCTGTGTGTTATATTCTTGGGGGTCAATTAACACAGTGATTCATCCATGTCTTCTCTGACAAACTGTTTCTGTATGTCTCTGAGAAAGTCCTGAATGTACTATGACCTACCCTAAAGAAGTAACCTTAGTTGACCCTACTTGGGAGATTTCTCTGTGCCTTGGAGATTGCTATCTGCCCCTAAGCAAATTCATGGAACAAAATAATTAGAATAGTTTGAATTCAGAAGAAGCTGACAAGGTTCATAAGTACAGGAGAAATGGCAACAGATCAGAGCACAGAACTCCTTTTACAGTATAATTTCTTAGAATTATAACCTACCAGATAAAAGACCATAGATACTAAGTTCCTAGTAAGAACTCAACAGCAAAAGCTGGAACGATTAAGGTAAGACAATAGTATGTATATGTGGTATAAACTGTAAGAAGAATAAGTCATTATGATTGTCATTCTTGGAAAGATTGGTTTACACAAGGTTGCTCTGATGTTAATTAATTTAGAAACAAAACAATTCTTGTATTAAACAAATACTTATAACATTATAAATAACGGCTACAATGATTCTTAAGCCTGAATTCTTAGGCTTAGATAGAATCTGTGAGTAATATGACTGAGAATTAAAAGGTAATACTATATTGCTTAAAGCAGGGTGACTTACCTGAACTGACTTGGATTCTATTTATTTTCTAGCTAAGCATCTTGAAATTGCAAAATACTAGTTAGTGAAGCTAAAATGATTTGTAAAATTTTAGCAATAAGAATGTGGGGTTGGTGACAATAAAATCTTTCTACCTTGCTTAACCTGTAACCCTGGACATACTAGGGCAAAATGATGTGATCTGTATTTCTTGAAGTCATGGATGTTTTTGAATCTGTATACATGAAAATTTCTGAATGCTAGTAAGTCAGAGTTGCAAAGCATCCCAGTCTTGGTGTCTGAGTCATCCCTCTCCTCACATGATCCTTACATCCTTTCTGGAACCCATTCATTGTTGGAGCTGGACCAGGCAGGCATGTCCTTCAGGTTATGATACTTATCTTTTCTGATTTTGTTGAAAATATTTTCTGGGCTCTGGAGCTGGGTCCAAAGAAATCCTTCCTTGATTTCTATTATTCTTAGATTTAGACTTTTTAGATATAGCATTCCATATTTCCTTGACATTTTGTGTCAGGAAGTTTTAGATTTAATATTTATCTTTTTTGACCTATTATATCTTCAATGTCTGAGATTCTCTCTTCTATCTCTTGTATTATTTTGGTGAAGGCTTACTGTATTTCTTGTTCAAATTGCTAAAATTTTTCATTTCCAGAATTCTCTGTTTGTGTTTTATTTATCACTTCTAATTTCATTTTTTCAGGTCTTGAATACTCATTCATTTTGTTTTACTGTTTGTATTCATGTTTTTCTTGTATTTCTTTAAGGGATTTATCAATTTCTTCTTTATGTACCCATAATGTCTTCATATAGGCAGTTTAAAGATCTTTTCTTTGTGGTTCAGGTATCTAGGAACATTCAGGGACTGCTATTGTGGGATATCTGGGCTCTACTGGAGACATACTTATCTTGATGTTACTGATGATGTTTTTACACTGGCATCTGGCATTTATGGTTAGGATGATTACAGGTCTAGTTGCTGATTTCTTTGTCATTGTTGGGTTGGTGTTTTATTCCTTGGTCTCTATTTTCTCTCTGGAATTTAGAAGACTGTGATATCTGTGTGTAATAAGGTAAGATTTTTAATGTTTTTTTTAAAAAATGGTTTTTTAAAGGATAGATTATCTTTTTTTGCAGAGTGAATACTAATACCCATGGAAATAGGACTTGCAGAGTGGTGAATTTGATGTTGGGATCGAGTGATGGTGAATTAAGAAGACTCACTACTCAAAGACCTTAGAGTAAGATATGGAACTTGAAATCTTCAGATGAAGCATACCTCAAGTTATGAAAGACAAGGGCCTTCTGAATAGGACTCTAGTCACTTGGGAAGTAAGACCACCAATCAATAAATGGACTTCATGAAAGTAAGACTTTGGAAACAGTCAGGTGAGAAGACAGTCTTCAGAATGGGACAAATCTTTGCTGAACATCCATCGGACAGAAGATTATTATTTAGAATATGCAAATTAAAAACAACAAGAAAAATTGAACACAATAAATATCTAATCAAATAAATGATTAGATCTCAAAAGAAATATCCAATAAAATATCCAATAAATAATTTAAAAAGTCCAGTCTCCCTAGCTAGCAGAGAACTTAAAATTAAAACTACATTGAGGTTCTATTTCACCTCCATCAAAATTATAGTTGCTGATAATAAATGTTATTAATAATAGATAGAACTTTCTATTAAAGGACACTGAACGGAACCATGAATAAATTTGAAACTGTGTTACTCAGATCCTACAGTATATGGTTTCAATTTGAAGAACAATATTGCAAAGCTACTACCATCACAATTATATACAATTTGTGAGACACAGAAAAATGATGCTCAAAGAAAGAATATATATATATATATATATAAACAGATTATCTTTTACTTTGTGGCACATAAGACATAGGTTTTTCCACTTTATCAGTTTTACATGTAAGATCCATAATACATGTGTTCACATTGTATTAAACAGACTGACAGAAGGCTTTTGTTACAAAGCTGAAATTATAACTATTAAGCAGGTTTCATTTTGCACCCTTCATGCATCATCTGCAAGCAACATTCTACTATTGTGTCTGAGTTTAGCTCTTTGAAGTCCTTCCCAAAAATGCTAAGTATAGAACTTGCCTCCTACTGGCTAGCTTATTTAATTTAGCATAAAGTCTTCAATTTAAATCTGTACTCTGTAATGTGACAGATGTCTATGGAGAGATAATTAGCCTCGTTGAAGATAAAGTAGAGTTGCATTTGGGGCTTATCAGAATCACAGTAGTAGAGACATCCAATTCCAGCAGGACTGAAAACCATGACAAGAATGACACCTGTATTCATGTGCTGCTAAAGTCAATACACTGCCCTTACTCTGCAGAAACTGAATCTGACAAAGCTCCTGTAGCTAAATACCAGGGAAGACATCAGTGGTCAAAGATCTGATGCCAAAGGTCAAGTTGTCAGAAACTCTACACTGCCGGTGATCCATTCTTTTGTCAAATAAAGAGAAGTGAGTTATAAGAATGGGAGAAAACATGAAAGGGCAGGATATATACATAAAAGTGATTTATTTTTATCACATGGAAAGACAGTTAGTACAAATTATCACTGCAGGCTGGTTTAACCCAATGGCAGATACTACCTATGGCTACCTTTCACTTGAATTTACTTGGATAGACAAGAGTACTTACTAGTACATTTAAGAAGATAAGAGAAATGCCCCAAAATGGGACAGAGTACAGTGGTCGATGAGAAGGACTTGAGGCCAAAGAACTAGTGGAATAAGATGGGAAGATAAATAACATGCAAATCTGGAGAAGAATCTGTATTTTGATCTTTTTCAGAGCATATATATTGTAAACTTTCTTGCCTCATAGACAAGATTCATAGTATGCACGAGACAGACAGATGTACAAGAGGCACTTATTCATGACATGTGGTGGATGGTTCAGAGCTTAGGTGCTCACCTTTCTCATTGCCTAGAAAATGAGTATCTGTACCTCAAGGCACACGTTCACATAAGAGTGGACTGATATTAGGTTAAATGAAAAAAAAA
>NW_021620893.1:0-1311 GCF_004785775.1 Grammomys surdaster | reverse complement strand
CTACACCTCATAACTTCCTCCCACTCCCTGAGGCAAGCATATTTATACTACCACATTACTGCCTGGCCCCCATATGATTGGGCGTACACATGAGTGTATGGGGACCATATTTAAAAATGGCATAATACAAAATATGTGAGGTTCAAATTAAAAACTCCCCATCATCTATAGCATTCTAAGAATGTTAAGAGTCCCAAGTTTAACCAGGCAGTGGTGGCATATGCTTTCAATCCCAGCACTTAGGATGCAGAAGTGGGTGGATTTCTGAGTTCATGGTCAGCATGGTCTACAAAGTGAGTTCCAGAGCAGCCAGGGCTACACTGTGAAACCCTTTCTTGAAAAGAAAAAAAAGAGTCACAAGTTCAAAGTCTCTTTTGAGATTCATCCAATCATATAACTATAATCCATTATACTTTCAAAAAAATAGCACATCACATACGTCTAAATTCTCAGGATATACTTCACCATTCTTAAATGCCATTGTGAGGAAATACCGGGCCAAAAGAAGACCAAAAGCCAGCAAGGCAATCTCCAAACTGCATATCCATGTCTAATGTCAAAGCGTCATTAAGATCTCCAACTCTTCCCTGCCCTGCTCACGGCAGCACAATTCTTTTTCTCTGGCTGATCTTATTTCCTGAAATTAGTTTTCCTGAGAAGGTATTCCATGGGTCTGGATCCTAAAAACCTTGAGGTATCCAAAGTCACTTCAAAATGACAGCTTCTCGTTCCAGTATCTGTGGTCCACAGATGATCTTCTGCGCTCCTCAAAAGAAAGAAGCTGGCTCACCCAAAGCTGGGAAATGGCAAAGAAGGAAAATTGGAATCTGATAGCAAGTTTAACCAAATTGATCCTCCAGAAGGGAAAAATAACCAACAGGGGGCACCAGATTGTAGTGAGGAGCTGGGGCAGACAGAGCCATGGTCTGAAACCCAGGCTGGGAGTGAGGGAGGATCTAAACCTGAACCTAAAAGTCGAGTCTCAGAAGGACCCAAGACAAATGAAAATGAGCTCTCATGGGTCATTCTGTGGGGAGATGGTCTCAGCTGGGGTTCCAGGTGGAACTGTGATAATATATTTTGACTTTTGTGAGCTGCTCAATGCTGATCTCAAAATCCCTGTTGTCAATTCTATTGTTAGAGCCCTTCCAAGCCTGTGTATTGTGTGTACAGAACCATGTACTGTTTCCTAGGGGAGGGTGCTAGGAGGATGGTGCTGCCTCTGCCTCCTCATTACTTTCTCTGGTTTCCTCTTAAGCACTGCCAACTGATGTGGAACTGAACAATATCTGAGTGGGAAATGAACAGGAC
>NW_021620892.1:0-16000 GCF_004785775.1 Grammomys surdaster | reverse complement strand
ATAATTCTGGAGATGAGACCAGACATCAACACAGTTTTCTAGTCTGCCAAAGAGCTACAAATGTACAGACAAATGGCACCACACAGGCAATGAACAGTGCTCTGTACAGTAGGGGCTCCCGGACCTCAGGACTCACTTCACCTTTAAACTGTTATACAGGTAAATCCACAGGACAAAACACAGAACCCAAGTTCACAAAGAGCGGAAGAAAATATATACCTACTATATGTCTGCACATCCAAATGCATGTGTACACACACAAGCACAAAGACAAGGAAAAGGAAACAGAATCAGAGAATGAGAAAGAGAGAGATACAGCATTGGAGAGAGAACAATATGAATAAGATGAAATTCACTCAGCATTACTGACTCAGAGTATAAGGCACACAGACAAAGAGGAATAGGCATAAGCTTCAGGCCTTCTAGTCAGGCACTGAGATGAACAGTGTGGGACCAGCTGCTGCTAGGACCTTCCAGCCGTCCATTTAGAGCCAGGTAAGTACAAAGCGTCACCACAAACTCACTGCATCTGTCGAGGACTTTCCAAATGCATGCTGCGCATTCACTAGACACTGCCTCCATCCAGAATTCTTTACTCAGACCACAAGTTCAACATTTCAATTGGAGGAAGCAAAAGAGTCCGTTTAACTTCTCTCTCCTGACCAAGCTTCGGGTTCAGCCTCTCCTCTGAGAAGCATTTAGAGACATAAAGTTGGGCACAGGGACTCTGTGGAGGTACTGCTTGCCAGAACACACAACATTAAAAGGATAAGATGAGGGTGACATTGCAGATGTCAGACTGACACCAAAGTGTTTGGAGCAATGAATACCTCTTGTTCATGGATCCCTCTGTGACATAGATCAAGCGGTCTCTCAGCTCCTTTCTCTCCTGAGTACTGAGCTCCAGCTCTTTGGTCAGACTCTTTGCCTCCTTCTTGGCCTCTTTCTTGCTTAAGACATTTGCAGGGCATGATGACTGTCTGCCAGCCACTGTAGGCAGAAGAACATAAGTAAATTGCCCCAAGAGAATGCAGAGAGTCCTGGAAGAACACCCTCAGCTTTAAGAGAAGGAGAGCATGCCTGGAAACCAGTGACACCACAAACAGTTTGGTCCAGGCATTAGATGCCTCCTAAGTGAATCTCTGCTCTCCCATCACTCTATAGAGACCAGGAGATGAAAGCAGCCAGGTGTTTCCTCTGTCTCCCTACACGTGCTCATGATGACCACAGGGATAGCTTCTCCACCATTATTGACAGTTTGACAAGTAGCAACTTGGCTTTAGATCCCTCAGTCTTGTGGTTTCTCAAGTCAGATGGAAAATTAAGTAACCCAAAGAACTTGAGTGAGAGGAGATGGTCAGATGTCCTACCCTGTTAGTCATGGCCCAGTAGTTTGGACTAAAATTCATGCAGAGTGAGACCATGATCAACACAGTGGCAATTCCCCCTACTGAAACACCAAACACCCCAGAGATGGCAATAGGGTTCATTGTCTGAATGTATCAACACTGAAAGGTATTTGGTTAAAGGACAGAAATACCTGCCACCCACAATGGGTGATGAAGAAATCTAATGTGGGTACTGTCAGGGAGAGGAGGTCAGCGGAGTTCTGAGAACATAAGACCATGACCAGGAGCACTATTCTTTCACTGGTACTACTGTCAGATACCCACTGAAGCTTAAAAACATAAAAAAGCCATGGAGGTGAAGTGCAGGGATTCCCTTACGTATACTGCCATAGGTTAGACCCTCTGTGACTCTTGATGGTCTCATTGTGTCCCCATGTAACAACCACAAAACCCAATCAAAGTAAAGACTTGGTATTTGAAAATACCTGCTTTGGCCTTGCCATCACCTGCCTTAAGGGATGGAGAAAGTCATGTTCTGAAATCCTTGATGTTTAAGTATTGTGATAATCATGGAAATTCTTTTGCTTCCCAGTGAAGTCAGTTTCTGTGCCCAAATTGCTAGGAAGACCAGGTCAGGCCACCCCAGACAGGAAGCTCAACATTCCCTTCCCAGGACTTACTTGACATTCCCCAAGACCACCTTCTTCGTCCTTCATTACTCTCAGATGAAAGTCCAGCTACTTTCTGCCTCTCTCTAGTTTCTGTCACCTCCATCTCTGCTCTTCCAAAAAGTCTCCTCAGTCGGGAAATCATGTCTAGAGACATATGCTGTAGACACTGACTGAGAGAGCTCAGTGCACTTGGTGTCACTACAACACTGGTGACATCACAAGGGATGCCAAGAACTCTCCAGGATACAATGGAATGTCTAAAGAAGGGGCTGGTGATGTCATGGGGAAGACCCTATGCCTCCCTGCTAATTTTCTCCCTGTACAGGTAGGAAGGTGAGGCATCCTTATAAGGGTGTTTCCTGGGTCACAAATATAGTTCACCTCCACTTTCCAAAGATAGAGTTTGCTCTAGCCTTGATCAGAAACACCTAAGTCATTTATTTTCTGAATTTAACTGAATGTTTCCCTTCAGACCTTGCCCAGGAATGTCTCATCCTAACTCAAGCTTTCATAATTCAGCAATATTAGCCATTAAAAACTGTTGAAAATCACATCAGGAAGAATGTGGAGGAGGAAAGATCTCCTGTCTCATGATGTAGAGATGCTTGAAATCATATCCTGGAAGAGCCTGAAGGGCAGGTGGCAAAATTAGTGTGCATTAGGGGGTGCACTCATGAAGCTGTGTGCTTAGCATTTGAATGATACCCCAAGGGGACTAAGGAGGGAGAGGTGCAGTTATCAGGTGCTCACAACAGTCTGGAGATCTGATGACAGAGGAAGATCAATATTGTAGCCACCTATGAAAAAGCCCTTAGGCTGGGTGAGGGGCTCTCCTCTCAGTGCCAAAGTCACCAAAGCAGGTTTCCTCACAGGCCCCTCTGAGCTATACCATGGGATCCTTTCTTAACAATAAAATAGTCAGTAGTGGTGAGGGGCAGGCACAGTGTGTAGGACAATACTATAGACATCGCATGGTTGACAGAACAAGTGCCTAGCATCTTGTATTCTGATTCCTGATTCAACCCACAAACCACACAAAATCTTATAAATGTCAAACCCTGATGGTTGATTGAGTGCACACACTATTGATCAGAACCATAGCTCAGACTTTGGGGACTGAGCCATTGCCACAAACATCTTTGTCAACTTATAAAGCAAAAACAAAACAAAAAACTGACCAGTATCTCATATTAAGCTGCAGGAAGTACTGTACAGTGCTCAGTTCTGATCAGGCGATTTTAGATAGAACAATGCATATTGACCCTTAATTTGATGGGTCATATGTAAGTCTTTTTGGAAAGTTGTAAGAATAACAGATGTCATACTGAATATAACAGGATGTAATCACACTGCCCTGCCTTGCTCTACTCAAGTTATTTTTTGTGTCAGTGATTAGCAGGCATATTACAACAACAATTTGAAATAGGTGGCAGAGATGGAAGAAAATGGTTATAGCTATACTGGGGGGTATACTCGCCTCAACTTAAGAAAACCCAACTCTGTCAGTGACTGGACCTGTCCTCACAGTCCTTGTAAGTCCCAATTGTAAGCCTAGCTTTTGGAAAGTGGAAACAGAATTCTCTGACCTCAAGGATAACCTGGCAAGTCAGGCAGAAGACAACATGGTATACCTGAGACCCTGTTTCAGAAGAGAAGAAAGCACAACAAAATAAAACAAAACAAAACACCACTGAAATATCCAAGGTCACACCTACCAACACTTGTCTATTATAAAACTCTTACCATTCTTTCCCTGCCAGTCTTTCATTCTGAGAAGACAGAGTAGAAGTAGAAATGATCTTTCTATTCTAAGGACCTTGTTCTATCTATCTTTTGTAACACTGTCTGAACAACTGAGTAATATCCACTGCTGCTAGCATACTCTTCCTATGACAATCTCTAGCTTCTCTTAGTGTTGCATTAGCAGAGAATCCAGCATCACTGTGTAGAGGGAAACCAGCACTGTTTCCCTGCATTTGTGGTCCTAGACCTGGCTCCAGGGCAGATGGGTGCACATTTTGGGATCCTCTGCAGCGACAGAGTGATGTGAAATGGGCACTGAGCAGGCTGAACACCATTGCTTAGTCCCTCATTTCAGGTAACAAGCACAATCTCTGTTCCCCATCTTTGGAGCATCAGTTGAGCCCATGGACTACGCCTGATCATGGTAATGTCTTCAAGTCATTCTTTAAGTAGAAAGCAGAAAAGGAAAAGCTAAACGACTTCACTGCAATTAGTTCAATATTGATTATGATTATTTCTTATTGATATTTTTGACTTTCCTCTTATTACATAATGGCTTAATGTAGCAGCTCAATTGAAAAGTGGATCCATAAGATGAAAGCCTTACAAGAATGTTAGAGTAACATACCAACAAGAATAAGAACAATAGTCAGACACAGCCAGAAGAATTTTGACAAGGGCCTAACACACCATCCCATAAGGAACCTGAAAGGGGGGGGGCTCAAGATTGTTGGAAAACCACTTTAGTTTATCCAGTTGTGGCATAGTACCCTACTTTGCAGGTTATGGAAACATTACATGGAATCCTTTAATGAATGTTAGACTTTAGTAGACTTAAGATAGCCATTGCTTTCTGTATTATGTATTCATTCTATGTCAAACGGATGGTAAATTCAATGACACTCAGAACAGAATTATTCCAAAAAGACTGGAAATGATCCACAACAGCAATATTGGAAGCTTGTTTTCAGTTTCATGATAAAAATTGCATACAGAGGGACCTATGACTACCAAACAATAAATTGGGAAGTGGCATTGATATGTCCCAGGATATATTGCTAGGTAAAGGTGAATAGACTGAGTTATAAAGCCAGATTGTAATGGATGATCAACTCTAGGCTCTCTGTCATTTCTCAGCACTCAATGCTTCAGATAAATGGGATAAATTCTCAGAAAAAGAGGTTCAATTCTCTTACTAAATTTATACAACTCACAAAGAATCCCTTTACTGATTGTTTGCAAGGATTGACATCAGTCCCAATAAGAATACGATTAAGATTTAAAAATCTGAAAACTATGGATTCTAAGTTTGTCTTTTGTATGTACTGATTCAGAATGTGAAAAGGGGATTAGACATTAAATGCAAAATGAGAACTAATAGCTGAATGGATTAGAGATACAACTGATATTGGATCTCACATTTATGATGCTAATTAGATAGGAGAAGTGATTTTTAAAAGTCAGAAGAAAAATCAAAATGTCAGATGTTTTCATGTTGATCAGCAAGGGCATTTGAAAGAATATTTTATTATTGCTCTGTATTTTAATTCAAAACCATGTATAAGAATACGCCCAAAGAATAAAGTTTCTTTATTGCACCTGATTGTTTTGGCTCTCCTAGGGGTGGTTGGTTTAGTATGCATGGACCAAGGAGTGGCACTATTAAGAGATGAGATCTTGTTGAAATTAATTGGCTTCATTGGCTGAAGGGTGTCACCATGGGGTTAAGTACTGAGACCTCCCTCTGGCTACCCTTGAGACAGCCTTTTAGAATTCACAACAAGATGTAGAACTGTATAAGCTCCTACAATGTCATTATCATCTGGATAGTGCTAGGCTTCATGCCATGATGATAATGGTTAGAAATTCAGAACCTGTAAGCCAGCCCCAATTACATGTTGTCCTGTTTAAAAGTAGGTTTGCACATACTATCTATTCACACCAATGGAAATCCTAAGAGAGAAGATGGTATCATTAGTGGGGTATTGCTCTAATAGGCCTGATCATGTGTTTGTTAGGTAGAATGTGGAGTTGGTTACTTTGGATTTGGAGTGTGGTGCAATGCTTTCAGGTGTGCCTTTGGGCCATCCTAATAGGTATATAGAAGATATTGATGATGAGAGTGATTTAGATTGTAGCAGCCTATCTCAAGCGATTTGAGAGGAGAAGGACATTAGTATATGGCCTGGAGTATATGACTCCAGGCCATAAATTAATGTGATATTTTAGTGAAGAATATGGCTACTTTTTGCCCTTGACAGAGTGATTGAGGAGGCAAATGCTAGTGTGATCAAAATCAGACTAAGCATGTTAACAAAGAAGATTAACATAAGACCAGCAAATACTACATGCTCTGGCTTATTCTCATGAAGAGTGTCTTGATGAAGATTAGCAAGCTGTTAGTAGAATAATACAAAAAAATGAAGTTCAAGTAATAAAGGAGCACTAGGAAGAGAAAAGGAGCTGAATCCCTTGTTGAAAGGAATAACCAGATCAAGGAGGTGATGATCTCATGGAAAGACCCTATACAGCTAAGCTTGTTATTTGTATTTGCAGTTGAACAGGGAATAGTTATGTCATATTTCGTGCTATGACCTGGTTACTGTTTTAATTTAGACTTTAAATCAGGAATGGAAAACTGTCCAGAATGAGAGTGCACACTAGTCATCCAGAACTTGAGGCTGGAAGCACAGGCTTTTTATTCAGATCTTGAAGAATAGTGGCCATGAAAGCCTTTTGTTTCAGGCCTGGTGGAACACACCAGGAGGCAGGCAATGAGATCTCTGAATTCAAGGCCAGGCTAGAACAGAGAGAGTTCCAGGTGTACAAAACGTTGTTCCAGGTATGTTTGATCATACCTTTAATCCCAGAATTCAGGAGACAGAGTCATGCAGATCTCTGAGTTCAAGGTCAGTCTGCAAGCAACTTTCAGGACAGCCAAGCTTAGGCAGTGAATGAAATCACTTCAAACAGAAATCAGGTAATGATATAAAAGAACAAGGGGGCATGTTCTAGTTCCATCAAGAAGCAGAACTAGGCAGCTTCAGCCACATGGCTCAGCTTTTAGAGTGAAGACTAGAAGGGGTTACAAGAACAATTGATGCTATTTAGCAAGAGCAAAGAAACCAGCAGTGTTCAAGAGGAGATGAGAACCACTGAGGGTAAGAGCTTCTAGGAGTGTTTGCTCAGAGAACAGAGAAAAAGGGTTCCACAGATAGTTAAGGATGAACTTCTACTAAGGCTAGACTCTGTATGTGTAAGAATGACCCAGTGGTAGTGGTTTTGAAGGTGTGAAAGGGACATGGGAGGCAGCTGAGGACTGACATTGTGAGAACACTGAGAATGTTATGGTTGAAGGTGAAGTCTCAATTGCAGTGGCTGTCCTAGTGCAGAAGTGGTCATGCAATGAATATGAAGTTTGGCACAATGAGCAAGGGATCTGAGAGGATATATGTCAATCCTAGTTGCAGCAGAATGCACCAGCATTTAAGAGGGTAGTACTATGGGATGATTACCAAGAACATGAAGGTGAAGCCATTTTAATATCTAACCAAAGAAGCTAGTAAAGAGATCTTGATATAAGAAATTAGGAAGATCATTATTTACGTATTAAAGAAAACATTTGTCAACATGATATTTCAATACATAACAACTATGATCCAGGCACAAGGACACAGTTTTCTGTAAAGGAAAGAGTACTACTGCTTAAATCACCTAGGGATACTCACACACAAAATTGGGATACTTCAATACTTCAATCTCAAAATGGACAGGTCATCTAGAGAAGGACTAAAACCAGAAATACTGGATACAAGCAAGGTTATAAAACAAAACCCTAAACAGATATTACCGAAAGTTTTAACAAAACTACAAAGAATATAACTTCTTCTATTCACCTGGTGGACATTTTGCAAAAATTGACCTCCTTATCAGAAAAAAAGAAGTCTCAACAGATAAAAAAAATTACATCACTTCCTGAATTTTATAAGATCACCACTCTATACAGCTGTGTATGACAGACAAAAGAAAGTCTATACACTCATGGAAATTGAACAAATGTGGATTCAAGAATGAATCAAAGTTTCATCATTTGAAGATGATATGATAGTGTGCATAAGTGACCCAATAAAAGTTCACCAGGGAGCACCTATGGCTTATAAATACTTGGAGAATTATAGGAAAATAGAAGCAAAATATTAATCAATAGATCTCCTGTATTCAACTGAAAAATTAACTAAGAAACCAAGGAAACAACACCTTTCACAATAGCCTCAAATAATATAAAATGTCCTGGGAAAAATCAAACAAAGCCAGTAAAAGACTTATATGATAAAAAAAAAACCAAGCAATTGACAAAGATATCAGAAGACAGAAAACCTCTGATGTTCATGAATTAAAGATTTCAACATAATGACTGATGCACTAGATCTGCTCGATGAGTACTTGGGAATAGCCTTTAACTCATTGGCACAGGAGAATTTTTGAACACAGCATGGAGAGCTCAGGCACTCAGAACTAAAGTCAATAAATAGTACCCCATGAGACAGAAAAGCTTCTGTAAGGACATCTTCAGTTGGATAAAGCAGCATCCTTCAGGATAGGGTATGATTTTTATCAACTTTTGAGAGAGAAACAGAATGCTTGTATTCAATATATATATAACTCAAGAAGCTTTGTATGAAAGAACAAGTCATTCTGTTGAAAATGGGGTAACCTTCTAAACAGGGAGCTCTCAAGAGAAGATTCTCAAATGTCTGAAAATTAATTTGTGGGGAATTCTTTTCTGCTCTGTGCATTCAGAGACTCTTTTCTATGCCCCAACATCTGGATGCAGACTTTATGTTTGATAAAAATTATTTTCCATCACACTTGATTGGTTAGTAAAACAATTGATCAGTCTATTTACTGGACAAAAGAGAATAGAGTGGGAGCTCCAAAATCAGTGCAGGAGTGGATTGGAGTTCCAGGGGTCCCAGAAGACATGGGACTGTAAGAGAGAAGGACCTCTAGGAGGAGAAAACTGTAGAGAAGTCAAATGAAAGAAAAGGGAGAATTTCCATGAGGTCAAGATGAGAGAGCAGCTATAGACCAGAGTGAGCATGTAATTGGCAACTTGATGATTAGCGGTTTGGTTGAGTTACAAAAAGACAGATGATATTAAGGTATTAGTCCTTGCAGCTTGTTAATAAAAAGTACCAGTTCCCCAAGTCTTTTAATTTTTTGTATATTTTTTATATTATTTTATTTTTTATTGGATATTTTCTTTATTTCCGTTTCAAATATTTTTCCCTTACCAGGTCTCCCATTCAGAACCTCTCATACCATCCAACCTCCCTCCAACTCTATGAGGGTGCTCCCCCACTCACACATCCACTTCAGTCTTCACTCTCTTGCATTCCCTTACACTGGGGCATCAAAAACCCACAGGCCCAAGGGGCTTCTCCGCCAATTACGACCAACAATGCCACCCTCTGCTACATATGTGGCTAGAGTCATGGATCCATCCATGTGTATCATTTGGTTGGACATCCAGATCCTGCGAGCTCCATGGATTCTGGCCAGGTGACACTGTTGCTCCCTCCATGGGGCTGCAAACCCCCTCAGCTGCTTCAGTCCCTTCTCCAATACTTAAACCTGGGAACCAGCACTCAGTTCAATGTTTGACTGAGAGCAACCACTTCAGTATTTGTCAGGCTCTGGCAGAGCCTCTCAGGAGACATCTATATCAGGCCTCTGTCAGCAAGCAGTTACCAGCATCCACAATAGTGAGCAGGTTTTAGGAATGGATCTCCAGGTGGAGCAGTCTCTGAAAGGCCTTACCTTCAGTCTCTGCTCCACATGTCTCCATATTTCCTCATGTGAGCACTTTGTTCACTCTCCTAAGAAGCAATGAGATATACACGTACTGATATTCCTTCTTCTTGGTCTTCATATCATCTGAGTATTGAATCTGAGAGTTAAAATGTATTATAACAGACATAAAATTGCACTGCAGTTATTTGGAAACAAGGGGACATAGACACACCCTCAAATATTAACTTCTACAGACATACCACACTGAGGTTAAATGGTGAGTTCACAGTGATTGCATATCAGATATCCTGTGTATGAGCTATTTCCATTATAATTCCTAACAGTAGCAAAATTATAGCTAAGAAGTAAGAATAAAACAATTTTAACGATGGGAGTTACCACAACATAAGTGACAATATTACAGAAATGGTCACAGAATTAGGAAAGTTGAGAAACAGAGTTGTAGAAAGTCTTGTGGTTTTTACGGGTTGGAAGAAGTTAAGTAGATTTTGTCAGCTGAGCAGGGACAGGTGGAGATGTGATGGAGAAGGAGGATGACGCAAGTGGTGAGGTAGAGTGGAGATACCTAGGATTGGGCAACCGTTTGGGTGATTGTAAAAATAATACAGTGGAAATTTTCTTTACATTATGAGGGTGTTACTGATGAGGAGTTTTAGTATTGGGGAATACAGAGTCTCAAGTGTCATGTCTTCAAGTCATGAAAAGCATGCAGCAGTAGAACTTAGTTGCATTTGAGTTTTTGGCAAGAGATTCCCGTGGAGATCATACAACACCTCAGGCTGGTGCTGAGATAGAGGGATGCTATCTGCAAACCGAGAGTAGGCCCATCACTGATGACAACAACCACACAATTCACTGACCATGGAGAAGTCAGCTGGTGCCTACATGGAGGTATTACCCTAAAGACTAGAGTTTTTGTGAGGAATGATACCCTGCAGGCTATTAAAAGAGAAACATCCAACTCAGTAACAAAATCTTTGACCTACAGTATGTTTAGCCTAGGCAATCAGTCTATGCTAGGGCAATGGTGACCAGTGTTTTTGGGAATAGCTAACCAATGACTGTTTTAACTTATAGCCTATTCTACTTGATCGAACCCATTTCTAACAATATTTGGGGAACTAAGAATCAGAGACTTGGTAGCCTTGAGACCTGGAGTAGACAAAAACATTGGTGATCTTTAAAAAAAGAAACTCAAATAATTTCTAAAGAAATTCAGTTCTGATCAAACATCAGTGTCCTCTCTATTCATCATCAGAAATGTTCTTCTAGTAGCAGATGGGAACAGATGCAGAGACACACAACCAGACATTTTGGAGAGATTTTCTCTATCACTTCCTTCTACTCAGAGCTCAGGGATTATAGCAAGGCTTTTGATGTCCTGCTGGACTTTTGCTAGTAATGACACAGAGACATCTATATAGTTTAAATCTATTGGCTTTTTACTGGGGCAGTGTTTCATCGAGCCCTCACAACTTAACTCAACTTCTTCCCTGATGTTTTCCTACCACTGATCCTCTCCCCATGGCTGTCCCTGTTTCCCTCCAGGCTTCAGTCACCTCCATAAGATACTCCTGTAGAACAGGAGGTCCTCTAAAAGAGGACAAGGAACACCTCGGGTACTAGGTTCTCTGAATTAACTAAGCAATGGCCATAGGAGCTCATCCAGACTGAAACTCAAGTACATGGCCAACATGGGCCTATACCAGGTCTTCTGCATCTTTGTTTTCCCTATTAGCTTAACATTTTTATGGGACACTGAACAAGGGTGTCACTGACTCTTTTGCCTGATCTAGAAACCCTTTATCTCCTGTTGGGTTAGTGTGTTCAACTTCAGTATCATACCTTTTTCTTCATCTTACTATATCTTATTTTGTCACCTTTGGAAGCTCATTCTTTGAAGTCTGTTCTTTTCTCATAAGTGGCAGAAAGGGATGAATCAGGGAGGTAGAGGAGGAGGGCAGGAACTGATGGAGGAAGGTAGGGCAGGCTATAATCAGGATATGTGGTATGAGAAAAGAAACGATTTTCAACAAAAGAACAATATCCTAGCAATTGACAAAATGATCTATTATTACTTCACAAGTTGTGTATGTCGTCTGTTTCTCTTCAGTTTCTTTCCCTCCCTAGACTTCAGTGAGTGTCTGACCTAATCATTACATATGCAGTCAACTCCAAATGTTTTAGAATTGTGGGTACCGAAAGGATTTTGACCATTACTAGAAATGTCTCCATTTTAAATAGATAGGTATATGGAGAATTACTGGGATGATATTATATAATGAGTAAGCATTTTATGAAAATTAATACAAGAGGAGGAGTGGATATGTTGAAGAACAACCTAGTAGTCAGAATAAAACAAGGAATGCACATCCACTATAGTGAACTTTAAAGGCTTTGAAATAAAATATATTTAAGAAGACCACAAAAGATGCAGTGATCTCCTGCAGTCAGAGATTGTCTGAATTAATCCTTTGAAATGACTATAAAATTCAAAGTCGGTGAAGGATCGTTTGGGATCTGGAGTTTTAAGGTTGAGATATTTTCGGGCCCACAAAAGGATGGATCTGCTGCCATGGAAGCCAAGCCCGCTCCAGCTCTTCTTTGCTGTCTCCAGCCTGGCCTGGTCATGCTGCCTTTTCTTGCTGTCTCCATTCTCGGCCGTCCCCATGTGTTTTGCACTGGGCACTGGGGCTGCTGCAATGAGCCCAAGGGCGGCTGCTTGGGCAGGGCGGGTGGCTGATAGAGTCCTGAGGTTATCATTATACTTTTCCAGTGGAGCCCATGACTTCCGATCAGGAAGCTAAAGTTTTGGCTGAACCGCAGGCACAGCGAGTCCCAGAGGGCAAGGACAGCTCTCATCTGATGAATGGTCCTATATCACAAGCCACTTCTCAAACAAGTTCCCTCCCAGCTTTGACTCAGGTCCCAACAACTAAGGTTTCAGTGCTAAACCCTAATGCAAAAGTATGGGGGACTCGTATGTTCCATTTGGAAGCAAGTAGTGCTGCTGTTGGTGTGAATGCTGCGTGGGAAGAGGCTACTAGTCATCCTACAGACTGCGGTCAGCAGCGATTGGATGCCAATGGTGATGGTGACAAAAGTCGTGAGAATGCAGCACTCCAGGACGCACAGGAGGAAGAGCAGACAGACATGAGCACTCTGGCTCCGGACCATTCAGAATACGAACCGCTGGCTGAGAACGATACAGGAGGAAATGAGTCTCAACCAGAAAGCCAGGAAGACCCTCGGAATGCGGATAATATTTGAAATGTAAATTAAGAAAGTATCTAAGAGGGAAAAAAGATACTAAAGCACCCTGTAAAAAGCAATCCTGAAATGAACTTGTTCTGTGTAGGGCTAGATTGGAATCAGTGGTGGGAAGCAAGCTGCAGACAAGAAACCCTGCCTGTTACAATGGATTGTGGTTATAATTGAGCCTTAGACAGAAATCTTCTGAATGGGGCAACATAGGCATTGCAGGCAAGGAGAAATCGGGAGACAACCATCAGTCCAGAGCCAGGCAGCCCAGACAGAGTTCTAGCCTGAGATGCTCATCAGTCTGGCTGAAGGTCCAGCAACAACCACAAGGGGGACCCAGCTGAAGAGGAGGACCAGAGAGCTGACACTATTACTGTGGCTATAGAGTGCTCACAATAAGGGGTCTATCATGACTGCCCTCTGAAAGACCAAACAAGCATCCAGAAGTCTCAGTTGCACATACTTACACTCAACCAGTGACCAGAAGATGCTGACCCCTGTAGTTGACTTAGTGAAAAGCTGGAAGAAGCTGAGGAGTAGGGTTACCTTGTATGAGGGCCAGCAGTCGCAAATATCCTGGACCCCAGGGATCTCTGAGACACTGGACCACCAATTGGCCAGTATAAACATGCTGATGTGAGGCTCCCAACACATATACAGAAAGTGGACTGCCAGGTCTGGATTCAGTCAGAGAAGGTGCACCTAACCCTCAAAGGACTCCAAAGAATGGGGAGGATTGTTGGAGTTGGGGTTTAGGAGGGACGTTGGGGAACTTTTCCGGGAGACAGATGGGGAGCAGACCAGTATGTTAATCCATCAGAGGGTGAACATAGAGAGGGATAAAATATGTAGTGTAAAAGAAATGTTCAATAAAATTAAGAAAAACGTGTCAAGAGTTAGAGATCAACTTTTTATTCATAAGAAATCGATTTTACAAAACAAGTTTTAATATGAAGGTTAATATAAACTGTGAAAATCATTAGCAAAATCAAAATCAATAAGAAGAACATGTAACAATATCTCAATAACATAAGAAAAAACAAAACCATGCAAAAGAAAATTTCAATGGAACTCTAACAGAAAAAATTGTGAAGTGACATTCCCTCACTGCACATTGAGCAGCACAGACTACGGACAGTTTCTCCTCTTGAGCTCTTGCTGGTACTGCAGTCACCTCAGTTCTTTCTCAAGGGGTCACACAGGAAAGAGAAAAAGACCCTGAATCAGCCTGGATGGCTCACTGGCTACATAGTTTGGGCCCATTCTCACTGTGGAAATCATCTATGAGGAAGGAGATTCATCCAAAGAAGTCTGTGGCTGTTAAGGAGGGAGCTCAGCAGGGGCCTCCTGAGGTGGCAACTCATTCTGCAGGAGGCTCTCCTGCTGGGATGTGGCCAATTCCAGCTCTCTTGCAGCTTCTGAGACATGGGAGAGGAAGGCAGTTATTAAGACACAGGCTTGGTGGGGACATGCATGTCAGATGTCAGCTGCTGCCTCCCACCACCTCAACTAGACTTCAACATTGATCTTTTAACTGAAACCCTTGCTGCTCAATCTGCAAGCAGGGCTAAATAGCAAGCAAAGCTCACAAACACATGGGCTGACAAGCTGCTACTCAGACTTCTATCATTGCAAACCAAGACCTGGCCAATGGGAAGAGACCTCATTAGGGTGCAGGAGAAAGGAGAAGGCCACATGCCACCCAGACCACTGACAGTGAGAAGCACTCATTTGATATTTGCATTTGGCTTTACTCCCTGCAAGTGATGCCTACCTGGGAGGTCACATGCCCCCTGCACAACTCCTGTCACAAGATATAGAACTTTCTCAAAGCTCTGCTTAGCTACCATCCTATCATGTGGACATGCAAGAGTGTGACCTGTCATTCATCTATTACCCTTTCTAGACTGCAGCTTCAAGCAGAGTAGCAAGGTACACTTGCCAATAATTCAGTGTCTCCCAAGAGTTGAAGTTTCAGAATACTTGTGCATAGACAAAGTAATGAACAACTATATTCCATAAAGTAGGTGGCTGGTTGGGAGTGTGGATTTAAAAGATGGTGGATGAATGCAAAGATGGATCCAATAGGCAAATGATAACAGACAGTGTTAGTCTGAATAAGCTGTTTGTCCCTACCTGATATTGCTGTTTCTGGAGGTTGCAGGTCTTCTCCTGTTCATCTTCAACAGTCAGGTTCATCTCAGTCAAGTACTGTTGGAGGAGGTACCAATCAGCCTTCACTTCATTGTAATCCTGCTTCACTTGGACCAATGACTTCTTTACAAGAGAGGACTGCAACAGGAGCCGATTGTGCAGGTTTCTGGAAACACACTCTGCATATTAAGATCCTGCAGACTCCTCCTGCCATTCCTAGGTATAGGTGCCGTTACCCCACCAGGATCCAGGTTCCCATGAAGACCTAGAGCAATACTTTTCAGTATATCCATGACAGCTGCACAAACAGGAAACAGCCAATGCAGGTAAGAACTAATCATGTCTGCAGCACAAACTCCAATAAGGCTCCATGTCTCTCCAAAAGAAAGAGGTATCTCCATCTATCTGCCTCTCACAAAGAAAGAGGTATCTCCATTGCAGCCCATTGTATTGCAGCAACTTCAATTAGTAGGGTGCAAATACACTCAGTGGAGGTCAGGAGAACTAAGGGTAGGGCATTCTACCCATGTGTTCCATCACACTCACATCTGTCAAACCCTGCCTGAGCCACAGAGGTCCAGTAATGCAAAAGAACCCTCTCATTTTGGTATCTTAGAGGCTCCTCAGGATGCCTGGATAACCATGGGAGGGCTAACTTTCTCTTACAGATTGAAGAAACCTGAGTCCAAAGGGCCTTAGGTACACTGATGGTTAAGAAACCGAAGGGATAGACCAGACCTGCAGACCCTCCATTCCAGAATCAAAGGAATGCAGAAATGGCGATTGCACAAGTGGTAGCCTCCATGACCTGTACTTACCTATAGAAGTTAATCTCCTTCTTGTGCTCCTGGAAGTTCTCACAGGAGTCAATGTTCTCGGTCTCTAATTTGTTCAGGAATGACGTTACCATCTTCTCCTTTAACTTCAATTTTTCATACAGTGGATTTGGCCTGTGATAGGGTCTGGCCCCAGGAAGACAGAACTCCATGAACATGGCTTTTAGTAACA
>NW_021620891.1:0-1193 GCF_004785775.1 Grammomys surdaster | reverse complement strand
GTGTCTCTGAGAAACACTTCCAGATACTTCCCCAAATCTGTTTACAAGGATGCTTGAAACAGTTTTGTAGAGAACAGGATGGACCAAGCTGGGAGATAACTGAGGCCTGGGTGCCCCTTGTGATTCTCAGAATGAAGTGAGGTGAGGCCTCTGTGACCTCATAGGGTCTGCCCTAGTAACAGCAGAGTTCTTAGCCTGAGGACAACTCAGAGTCCTGCCAGGAGGGCTGGGACTCACAGCAAGCATGTGTGTCTGCCCAGGTTTGGGCTGTTTTCTGGGATGGACACTATCTGAAACACATCACGTGAGTAACTTACTCAGTGTGAGGCACACTTCTTTGTTGGGATCTTAAATGGAGGAGATTGAACCATGGAGAGGGACTTGAAATGTTTCTGACTGAGGGCAGTGCATCCTAAGAGAGCTAGAAACAGATCAGAAGTCTCACAGTAGTGGGACTGGCCACTCAAGACTGCAGAAAGAGGAACCCCTCACTCACAGGGAGCGAGGCCTTGGAAAGATTTCAGCCCCAGCCTAGGACAGGAAGGAGGCAACTGTGCTGTTGCCATATCCACACTTGACCATCACCCACAGCTTGTCCAGGGAAGGAGGCAAAACCTCCCTGGCACTGGTGTCTGATCTTCCCTGAGGACTTCAGTCCCCAGCAGCAGCAAGCTTTTCATTTGTACTCAGAGAGCTGCCACAGTATAGAACAAACATCAATGTCACCATCACAGGAAACACCATGGCAGCATTCTCCCCTCTCATTCTGTACTTACATACATGTTTTCATTTTGTATGTGTGTTGTCTGTGTGCTATTGTGTGTGCTTATGTCTGCAGCTCCACATCCATACGAGTAAAAGTACATGAGGAGGACATGGAATGATGCCACATATCTTGCTACAAATATACACACAGTTTCATGAGACAGGTAATTTATGTTCAGGCTTTAAGAGGATGACAACCTCACCACATGTACAATCTCCCACTTTTCCGCAACAGTATGCTTAGCCCAGTGGGAAAGCATGGTCGTTCCTCATGCTACACTCAGGCACATGGGAAGAAGCTGGACAGAGCTGTGGTCAGGCCTCTGTTACCTCATATAACAGCCCATCGCCATGGTAAAGGCTGTGGTGTTGGTATGAGGGAACTCAGGGATGGGCTGGGATTCAGAGGGAACTGCAGGTGTGTTGGG
>NW_021620890.1:11103-13396 GCF_004785775.1 Grammomys surdaster | reverse complement strand
AGAAAGAAAGCAAAGTTGTGGTTTATTTTCTATTTATTATCTTTAATCATGCTATTTAGAGTTCAGTCTTTATCCTCCTCCTGGTCCCCCCTGATAGAGTTCCACATCCAGTATGTCCACACCATTGCCTCCAAGAACATGTTCATAATCACCACCAGCACAGCACACACAGCCAGGCCTCGTGACTCTCTGGGCTCTCAAGTCTCTTCAGGGTTAGGAGCATCTTCTCTCACAAAGGTTGGACCTGGCAATCTTCTGCTGGATATGTCAGCTTTAGTTTCAAGAGGCCCGTCTACTCCTTCCTGAGCTTCTTGCCTTCATGCTCGTGTTCCTTGGGGCGACTGCTTTCAGGGGGTCTTTTCGAACTGGCGTGCTGTTTGATTTCTGCCAAAAACTTGTCTAAACCAAAAGGATCTTCCTCAAATTGAACTGGTCCTTCTCGGCCTCTGTGTGTGTGGTCTGAACCAGAAAACACCTTACGAGGAATGAATCTGTTGGTTTGGATCCTGGTTGCGAGGTAATCGCTGTCCACGTCCTTGTCCACATCTTGACTGGGCCTGTAGATACTCCGAGTCACATCTCTGCCACCTCTCCAGGGCTGATCATAAACACTGTAAAGCCCGTCTTCTCCACCTGCAAACCCACTGTCCATACCCTTGGACTGGTTGAAGAGCCTTAGGTCATACTGGACATCACTGGAAGGCAGAGGTTTGGGCACTCCAAGAGCAATGACTTCACTGATATCTCGGTTAACATTTCTCTGTGGTTTTGACCTCTGGTCAGGTGCTGTCCTGGAAAGGTTGAGGCCGTGCCGCCTCTCTTGTTGCCTGTCCTGACGGATTTCATCCCTTTCCCGGGCCTCTCCATCCTCTTTTTCCACATGGGATTTCATCCCAGCTCTCCTCTCTCTGGCTTTCTGAGCCATCTCTCTAAGCTTCTCTTCGTGTTTCTCCTTTTCTTTTTGAGCCATCTTTCTCTGCAACTCGGCTCGCATTTGCACACCTGCACGAGCCTTCTGCTCAGCAAGGTCCAGCGCTTGAGCCAGTTTGGCAAAGTTTCCATTTATCCGTATAGGCTGCAGCCCCCCTCCATCGGAAGCGTCCCGTTTATCCAACGGAATCGCATAACCCTTCGAGTTCTTCCAGCTGGAGATACAGGGCGGGATCTTCCACTCCTGCTGCTCTCTAACAGTCGTCTTCGGTGGAGGAGAGTGCATTACAGGTGCCGGAGGAGAAGGTGGCCCCCGAGGAAGTTTCTTGTGAATCCTGAATCTCGGAGGCTCCACTGGGTCTTTCTGCATTTCTACCATCCGAATAAGCCTCTGCTTAGCTCCACAACGGAAGGCTCCTCCTTGCTGAGATGGCGTGTATTGGAGGTGCCAAGCAGGGGCCAGCTTGCCAGCTGCAGGAACTGGCGTGGCCGCACTGAGCTTCCTTGATAGTAACGTGTGCAAGGCTGCCCTTGTCTTTTCTGTGGTCTCTTTAACGGTCTCTTGATCGGGTCTTTGCAGGTCTGGGTCATCGATATTCATAACCTCCCTCGGAAGGAGGTCAGTGTATTTGCTGTAAACGACCTTGTCTCTGGTCTGTCCCTGTCGAGCGATTGCATCGTACTTAACTTTCCCTTCATGATCCAACTGAAGGGCCAGTGCATTCGAGGTTTTGGCCTTTCGCCCCATATCCAGTGGATACTGGGCCACATGGATTTCTGGGAAAGCACCTCCATCTCCAAAATCCTCTAAGGAGCTCGGAATCCAGTCTTCTTTCCTGTATCCGTACCCGGGAGGCTCCCTTCTCCAGGGCCGCAGCGAGGTCTGCAGTGACCGCTGAGATCTTGCCCTTTCTTCAGCTCCATGTTGGTCCTGAGGTAGCTGAGTCGGCTCAGGTAGAGAGCTGGTGAGCCCCATCTTCTCCCAAGGAGGTCTGAGACAGTTAAGAAGATTCTTTCTATCTCAGATAAGGTTTTGCTGAGTAGCCCTGGCTGCCCTGGAACTCTTTCCACAGACCAGCCTGGTCTAGATCAGGTAGCTGCTTGCCTCTGCTTCCCAATTCAAAGGCAGCAAGGAGTGACTACTGCATCTCACGCTGGGCAGAGCTTGTATATATATGTGTATTTCCTCCAAACCCCGCCTCCACAGGGCCACACCTCCTTCAACAAGGCCACACCTCCTGTTAGTAACACACCCTGCGCCAAGCGTAATTCAATCACCACACCAAAACACACCAATAAAACAAACAAAAGGACAATTCCTTGTTTTGTTAGTTTTTTTAAATTAATTATTCCATTGCATTGC
>NW_021620890.1:0-11093 GCF_004785775.1 Grammomys surdaster | reverse complement strand
ACACACACACACACACATTAGAATGCTCATTCCTAGGGAGGGTGTAAATTCTGGAAGACTTGTGAATTCAAGCCAGAGTTGCTGATCGGTGGGATCAGCTGTTCCTACCTGGGAGACCTGTGATGCTGAGAAGCACAGAAGCAGCCACATCCCTCTGACCAATAGGCTCTGCTGTGAAAATATGAGCAAGATGCACACAAGGGAAAGAAAGACTAGAGGCAAGGGGTTCAGTAGAGAGGTGGATTTATGTACCTTGTGAAACTCTTGTATGACAGTGTGCCAACTGTTTCTCGTGATTGTATCAGAGTTAGAACTCTAGAACTGGTCTCATGCTGTTGAATCATGTCTCCTGGATATTGAATCCCAACTTTGTCCAGTTGTGTGTTGAAGTAGGTTTTACTTGCCTGTTAGGAGCCGCAGCAGTTGCTGGCAAAGTCCGCCATCGCTAGGTGGCGCTGTCAGCCATAATTCTTCCTAGTAAACAAATAAAGTGCGCATGTGCCATGTAAAGCCCGCCAAGGCTAAGCCCATACCTCGGCGTTTGGCGCGCTACGAGTTTGCGGCCAATCAGAGATGATTACGCCGCTCTAGGGTATATAAGGGCTTTTCCCAGGGCTGGGAGTCTTCTTCTACCACCATTTTGGTTTATGGGAATAAACGTGTTTCTACGGAAGGATTCTGGTGTGTATGTGTGTGTGCCTGTGTGTATGTTTTTGCCGGCGAGACCACTACGCGCGCGCCCCACACATTTGGTGCCGAAACCCGGGAGAATTCATCATCGCTGGCGCTGTTTCGAGAAGACCCTCCACTCATGCGTGGAGTGAATCCAGAACTGTATGACGGGGTAATGTTCTCTGAGAGATAATGTTTGGTCTTGATTTTTTTCGTCTCCCTCCCCAGACAGTGCTGGTACTCTTCCTTCTGGTTTTACAGGATGAGAAAAGCCGCTTGGCGGGCTGGGGAGAGTTAGACAAATTACAGGCCAGCAGATCAGAAACAGAGAAAGAAAAAAAGCGCTTGGGAATTCAGAAAGGAAAAGAGAAATTTAAGAAATCAGGCCTCCCCAAAAATCAATTCACGGGGATGAGAGATGAGAGAAAGAACGCTCTTGGGAGAGACAGGAGAACAAGAAGCCTCAGAAAGAAACCTCTGTATCTGGTAAAGGAGCCGGGCTTTTTACGGCGTGATAGCTCTGAGTCAGAGGGGCTAACTTCTTCCGACTCAGAGGACTCAGATGTAGAGACGGATGGGGAGGATAGATGCCAGCCGAATAGCCGGCCGCCGCTGCGAGATCGAGTGTTGGAGTTAGTGACGGTTAATTAGAGGCTGTGTTTACAAGAAGAGTGGTTTGGGGGAGATAGTCTACGCGAATGAGGAATTGGCCCAGTGCTGATTTTGCCTAGGAGGTGACAGCGAAACATAGGTCAAGAGAATTCTAAATTGCCTGCAGCCTAAAAGCCGCTTCAGGCGGGAAGAGCAGGGTTAAAAAGAATTAGAAAGCAGGGTATTGAAGTGTTAAATTAGCTGCCCGCTACATCTCCGATGAACGAGATAAAAAGTTACATTTTAAATATGAGAGAGAGAGAAAGAGTTTTAAAAAATACAGGTGCCCTCTCTCTGAGCTGTGTCAGCAAAAAGAATGAAAAGGCTATTTCAGAGTTCATCTAGAAGCAGAGAATTCGGGAGATGTCCTGAAATTCTCTGTAGTTCTTAGAGTCCTTCCTTGTCACTTGTCCTTGGCGCGCCAATGTCCACGTGTTTGTGTTTGCCTTTTGTTTCGTTGTCTAAATGTTCTGTGTTTGTTACGTGTTCAAAAAGAAAGATCGTTAAAACTGCTTGATCCAACCTTTGGGAGCAAAAAAAAAAAGTCTTTTCAGGAATTGAGGTTGACATAAGCTGCTTTTAAAAGAGACCAGCAACATTTTGGGTTTTATAAGGAAGCTAAGAGTCGTTTTGTCCTAGAAAAACCTCTGTGACAAGGTGCTTTTCTCTTGAAATTACAGCTAGAAAGACAAGAAATTTTGTTTGATCTAAAAATAAAATATATAGCCATTTCATTGTTGTTTCGGATTGGTTTTAAAAGTATAAAAATGTTCTACATGTCTTGGTTATAGACTATTGGCTTAAATTATTGGGTGTAATTAAAAATTTACAACTTTGATAACGAAAGGTGGCGTGGAACTAGCTCAGTGTTGGAGTCGTTCAGAAACCAGGTATATAGAAAGTAAGATTTTAGACCAATGTCTCTTCAATGAGATTAAAAGCTGCTTCATGCATTCATGTGTAGAGAATTAGCACCAAAACTTTGTAGCAAAGGGATGGTCCTTGGGCCAGGCCTCAGGATATAGGCCAAGATTAAAACATTTACATTTAAATTAAGACTATAACAGAGTAGTTGAGACAAGAGCTTAGATTTCAGACATTCCTCTTGTCCTGTCCCACCTCAAAAAGGGTGTTCTCTAGAATTTGTTTATTGCCTTGCTTGTTCCTTAGGGAGGTGTCAGCCTCAGACTCAAAGAAAATTCAAAACAGCTTTTGAGCCAGGCCAAAATTGTTAAGTGTGTGACAAAAGACAAAATGGCTTTGGTTCCTCTGATGTGTATTAGGTCTTATTAGTAACAAGAAGCCTAATCTTAAATTAATAATTAAAAGAAAAAGGGGTTTTAAAAGATTGATAGAAACTGGAGCTGTTTAACAATTATTAGAGGACAAGATTGCCTTCAGCTTGGCTTTATTTGATACTTCACTCAGCTAAAAGGAGTTGGTTATTCAATTAATCCAAAAAACACTAGAGCCAGACAGTGGTGATACACGCCTTTAATCCTAGCTCTTGGGAGACAGAGGCAAGCAGATTTCTGAGTTCGAGGCCAGCCTGGTCTGCAGGGTGAGTTCCAAGACAGCCAGGGCTACACAGAGAAAGTTCAAATTTAAGATTTATAAGACTAATGGGGCACTACAGCCTGACTTGCATACTCCAGCTGCCATTCAAGTAAATGCATGTAAAAAATTATTATAGATTTAAAAGATTGTTCTATACAGTTCCTTTACCTCCTGGTAAAGGTGAGAGGTTTACATTAAGTGAAATTGCTTGTGATTTTTGAGAGCCCATAAAGCCATTCACTAAAAGAGCTTGCCTCAAAGAATGATTAATGGCCTTAAAAAAAAAATTTGTTGTTGCTTTAATACAAAAGGTTAAAGCGTTTAAATCTCTCAGTATATATTATTCGTTGTATATTTTATTGGCTGATCTCTCTAAAGGAGTTTTTCTACAAGCCTTTGCTCTAGTACAATGAGCTTTAAAATTTTAGAGTACTTGTTGCTCCAGAAAAGTGATTCTCAAAAGTTGTTAACAGATATTAATTGGCTAAAACCTCATTTTCAGCTTGATAGGCCAAAAGAGATGGACAAATAAAAGGACATCTTGACCGGACAATAAAAAAGTCCAGATTCTATTTTAATAAAAGCCAGGGGAGCGGTCTGTGTGTTTCCACGGGAAGAAGACAATCCGTTTTGGCTACCAGAGCGGCTGACGAGGCGACTCGCGATACTGGAAAGTGACACCCAGACAGACCCTCCAGGCTCTGATGATAGCCCTTGTACTGATCCAAGGGATACAGGTTCCTAGTATTTTTGTTTATTTTATCAAATTCCACCTTTAAGAATTGTACCAATAAAACCTGCTAGATGTCCCAGTGTTGGAATTCTAAAGATTCACTCGCACTATGGTTGCCAGAGTCACACGATGGGTTCCCATCCCCGTGGAGACTCCTTCCACTTTGTCATTATTTAGACAAAAAAGAGATTTTGGTATAACTACAGCCATAGTGACGACGATATTAATTAGTGCCGTTACCGCCACTGCCACTGAGATTGCTATGTCGACTTCTGTTCAGGTGGACACTGCCCCCAATTGTCAGCCACGGTGGCAGAGACTGTTAACCTTCAAACCTCCGCCAGTACCCTACTAAAAGGCGGGCTAATGATCCTTAATCAACGCCTTGATTTAGTGAGAGAGAGATTAGATATCCTCTTTCAACTAGCCCAATTGAGATGTGAGAGAAAACTGGGTACATTTTACATCACCAGTGTACAGTATAAAAACTTTACTCGTGTGACTAATCTGTCCAGAAAATTGTTTCAGTATCTTACAGGAAACTGCTCAGAAAACTTCAGTGAGACACTCAGAAAATTGAGAGCAGCTGTGGTGAACATCAACTCGACGCACGTGGATCTGTCCCTGACTGAGGGACTGTCCTCCTTTCCTTTTCTTCCCTTTTTTAAGTGGGTGGGAGTAGGCCTGTTTGGTATACCCTAAGTTGTGGATTAGTATTCATCTTTTGGTTGGTTGCAAACTCAGAGTTCAACATAATCTTGACAAGGCTATTTTTGCACAGGCGCTTCCAAAGTACTAGGGGCTTCCCCTGCAGTGTGGTTATCACTGCCTCAATTATAAGCAGTCTCCCCCCCCACGAGTGGTGGTGCTAAATGTTAGGCCATCAGCGTTGCACCCCAGAAGATTTGCCCTTTACACTGGGTCAGTGAGGAGTCTTGGCCTGGTTGATTCTTGTCTGTATAGCTGTGGTACCTGAATTTTGAGACAAACAGCCCTTGCACCCCTAGGAGATGACTCCATTGCACAGGGATGGGTGTTTGCATCTCTTTCTGTTCCCCTTAGCCCTTGCACCCGGAGGACTTGTTTCCATTGCACCTGGTAGGGTAAGGGAGACGGTCTTAAACTGTTGGTTCTTTGATCGCTTATTCCCCCAAGATGGAATTTGCTTGATCAGGCCTTGGGTTTGAGTCATAACTGGTACCATACTAGACAGGCCAAGGGCAGCCAGATGGATAACTCCATCCTTTTGTCTCCAGGCCAGCTGCCAATTGATCCCTACGACGGGAATAGGCTGATTCCATATGCCAGAGGCACACCACAAGTGGTGAGTCTACCCAGTAACAGACATTACGAGTGGCCACAACCTGGGGCGCACATTCTGAGAATGCCAGGTGTGGGTGCGCGACCCTCGTAGCCTAGACGGAGAACTCACTATTCCTTGGTGCTGGCTGTGGAGAAATGTCAGCCGGCCTAAGACACGGGACATTGACCAGTGCCTGTTTAACAAGACAAAAAAGGAAATAGCCAGTAGACAGATTCCTCAGCCGCTGTAACCAAGGGCTTCTGGTAAAGTTACCCTGAAAAGCCTCAAACATTTGAGCACTACCCTCTTAGAGACTCAGACCCGCCGTGAGACCCCCAAAATTGGGAGTTACTAAACCTTCCCAGGGACCTCTGCCACCCTCTATATTTAAACAAAAAGGGGCAGATGTTAGGAGCCGCGGCAGGTGCTGGCAAAGTCCGCCATCGCTAGGTGGCGCTGTCAGCCATAATTCTTCCTAGTAAACAAATAAAGTGCGCATGTGCCATGTAAAGCCCGCCAAGGCTAAGCCCATCCCACGGCGTTTGGCGCGCTACAAGTTTGCGGCCAATCAGAGATGATTACGCCGCTCTAGGGTATATAAGGGCTTTTCCCAGGGCTGGGAGTCTTCTTCTACCACCATTTTGGTTTATGGGAATAAACGTGTTTCTAAGGAAGGATTCTGGTGTGTATGTGTGTGTGCGTGTGTGTATGTTTTTGCCGGCGAGACCACTACGCGCGCGCCCCGCACACTTGCCCTTTGAGAAATAAAAACCCAATTCTCCCAATCTAAAATTTCACTGAAAACCGATTTTAATGATTCCTAGCTTGTGTGAATTGTTTTTGCAGTTGTCTCTTTTTCATCAGTGACTTGGTCATGAATAAGGCAAGAGACAAAGAACAATGCTAATCTGGACGATCTAATGCTTAAGGCAAAATGGGCGCTCAGGAAGTCTAGAGAGCCAGAGGCAAACTCAGTGCTCCCCGAGAGCTGAGCATTAACTTAGCATGTAAGAAAGGGAAGTTATGGGCTAGAGAGATGCTTCAGTGGTCAAGAGCACTAGGTGTTCTTCCAGAGGCCCTGAGTTCAATTCCCAGCAACGATAGGAGAACTATACAGGACTCACATACATAAAACAAATACATCTCAAAGAAAATAAAGAAAGGAAGCAAAGTTGTGGGTTTTTTTTCAATGTATTAACTTTAATCATGCTTTTTGCAGTTCAGTCTCTATCTCCTTCCTGGTCCCCCCTCATACAGTTCCTCCTTCCATTCCTCCTCCCCCTTGTCTCCCAGATCACGCCCCCACTCCCTACCAACACACCACACCGGGCCATTCCTCCTCACTCTCTCTGGGTTCTCAAGTTGCCTGCAATTTGTAGTCCTTCGGTAAGTTTCATTTCCATTCTGTCCCATAAAGAATGGGCCATTCTTTGTCTAAGTGGCGTCCTTCATAAACGACCTCAAGCATGCACTCAGAGAGAGAGGAATAAGTGTTAAGAAAATGGATCTTATATGTTTTTTTGTCTTTATTGATGAGAAGTGCCCTTGGTTTTTGATTGATGGTCCTACCATCCATCCCAAGATGTGTTAGAAGGTAGGTGGTGAATTAAATGAGAAAATTAAAACTCACGGTGATGCGACTGTTACTGCACCATTTTTTTCTCTTTGGGTTATTATTAGGGATATTATTGAGGATGCAGACAAGGATACAGGGAAAGGACAACTTTTATCTGTTGCTGAATATTATCTCTCACAATCTCGTCCTAATTCTTCCTGCCCATCTTGTCATCCCTCTTGGCCTCTGTCTCAGGCCTTCGTTTCTTTTACTCTTATAGACATCCTCCCTGAATTGGTCCTCTTTTCTTCTGATCTGCCTCGTCTCTGTCCAGATTTATCTTCTCCTGATTCCTCTCCATTGGTATCTCAGCCTCCACCTTCAGCAGTTTCTGACTCATGGACTCCTTCCTTCACTCACTTTTGCAACCCTGTTCTTCAAAAACTTGTCCTCCCCTCCCCCTCTGTTTCCCTTGCCCTGCTGCTAAGCATCATTCTTCCTCTCCTCTGCTGCCCTCACAGCTGGCTCCTTCAGCTGCTCTCCTTGACCCAGAGCCTTTGGAATCTGGTGATGGTATCATCCTTGAAAAATGCAGCCCTGACTGGCCTCCCCTTACAGCACCTTCTGTTCCTTTTTCCACGCTTGCCTTTCCAACTTTGCCTAACTCTCTCTCTGATATGTGGGACCGCCTCTCTTCTCAGGTTCGTGAACCGAGGGACATTCTCTGCCTCCAAAAGCAAGTTTCGAGTCTCTCGGTCCTTTGTTCTTCCTCTGCTTCTTCACAAGACTCCCTCCACTTAGCCTTTCCTGTTACCTGGTCACAGGCCCCTCCTTCACAAATACCCACAGCTGCAGCTTCTGACTTTGAGTCTCAACAGACTCCACTGCTTCCCCCTGCAACTTGTTCTGCTCGGCACCCTCTCTCCTCTGTGCCTGCCGCACCCCCTCCTTCTTGTCTTGAGCCTGCTTCTTCTTCTCGTCCCTCTTGTAAGCCCTCTCGGACACCCTGCCTCCAGTCCGAGACTGAGGCTGATTCCTCTGAGAATGAGCCAAATTCAGACACTGAAAACGAAAGCGATAATGAAGACTCTGCAAGTGACCCCAAGTTTTAAACATCTTGAAAAGCTGAATTCGGCAGTTAGAAACTATAGCCAATGCCGATTGGGGAACCCCCTCTCATTTTTGGCCCCAGGATAAGCATGTCGATGCTCCAAACCCCAATTATGATGGCCATCTTGCCGGCTATAATTCTTATAGCAAAAGAGCCTCTTTGGCCAATGATCCGTCTGGCCTTTATGTATGCCCTGGCCCTACTCACAGAGATCGTTCCCAGGGCTACAAGTGCAGCCATTCTTCTGACTTTTTTTGCGCATCGTGGGGCTGTGAGACCACGGGAGATGCATATTGGAGGCCCCACTCCTCCTGGGATTATATTACCCTACGGAGAAAATTCCTTCCCAAATTCTTACAGGAGAAATTAGGTGTGTCCACGGCTGATCCTCTAAGATCCCAATGTCAAAGTAATTGGTGTGCCCCCCTCCTCATTTCCTTTACTGAGAGAGGGAAGAATAAAGATTGGACGGCCGGAGGATTCATATGGGGCTTGCGTCTGAGAGAGTGCACTACTTGGTCATATGGCTGCTCAGACCCAGGGCTCACCTTTACAATAAAACTTCTTAAGAGCATCCCCAGTAAAAATATTGCCGCCGTGGGCCCCAATCCCGTTCTACAACACCCCTAAAAGCCCCTCAACCCAGCCCCCAAACCTACGGCCGCCGCCCCTGGCGCCTCACCTTCATCCTTTCCCTTGGCACCTTTGGCAACTATGTTTCAGCCCACTGTTCCCAAAGGCCCTCTTAGTTCTGCTGACCTTATTATTTCCTTGGTAAATGCTTCTCTCGAGGCTATCCATAATACCAGTGACCCTAATTATCAACAATGCTGGATTTGTTTTTCAACTACTCCTCCTTTCTATGAGGGGATAGCTATCCTCTCCCCTCCCACTTTTACCAATGATGGTAACAGACTCCTTGGGACTCATTCGCCTGAA
The DNA here is from genome assembly GCF_004785775.1 of Grammomys surdaster. Taxonomy (NCBI): domain Eukaryota; kingdom Metazoa; phylum Chordata; class Mammalia; order Rodentia; family Muridae; genus Grammomys; species Grammomys surdaster. The sequence continues at coordinate 2,572 of NW_021620890.1, read as the reverse complement.
GGAGGTCATACTCTCAGCTCCATTTCAGGAATAGGCCTTTGCCTTTTGGGACCCTTCATGCTCCCCCCTAGGGACTTGATTCCGGTGTGTAACCAGACAATGATCCTTAATGATACCTTTTTATATACCCTGGCACCTAATGGTACATATTTTGTCTGTGCTTCTGGCTTGACCCCTTATATATTTAATCCCAGTTTTTTACATTTTAAAGATTGTTGTGTAATTGTTACCATTCTTCCACATTTTTTTATACATGATCCAGAGTCCTTCCTTAATATTATAGATCAAGAACCTTCTCTAAGAACCAAGAGAGAACCCCTGACTGCTCTCACCTTGTCTGTCATACTAGGAATTAGTGCCATCAGTGCAGGCATGGGTATAACTTCCTTGGTGACTTCCAATAATCACTATGCTCATCTCCAATCCCTCATTGATAAAGATTTAAATAATTTGAGGGAAGGAGTACAAGATCTTAAGGACTCTGTGGCTTCCCTTTCTGAGGTGGTGGTACAAAACAGGAGAGGACTTGACCTTGTCTTCCTTAAGGAAGGGGGTCTCTGCATGGCCCTCAGAGAAGAGTGTTGCCTTTACTCTGATAAGACAGGCCTTGTCCAAAATAGCCTGGACAAGGTCAAAAGGAGCTTAGAAGAAAGAAAAAGAGCAAGAGAACAACAAGAGTCATGATATCAAAACTGGTTCTCTACCTCTCCTTGGCTCACCACCCTGTTGCCTAGTATACTAGGACCCTTTGTTGGCATTCTTTTGCTTCTCTTGTTTGGCCCCTGGGCCTTTAACCATCTCACAAGTTTTGTTAAGATCCAGGTTGATTCTGCCATCAAGAAGCCGGTTGAAGTTCATTACCATCAGCTGAAAATTGAAGAAGATCCAGAAGTGATTCCGCAGGAGACTGACACAGCTGCCAGCTCCCCTGCCTCCCCCTACGGTCGACCCCTAGACTTCCACTCCCTCCAGAAGGGTTCCTGGTATCTCTCGCTAGGGAGCCTGGCCTCTTGATCACCCCAACAAAAATTGGCTTTTTCCTAAACCAAGGCCGCCCTTGATGTGGCCCACTAACATTGGGGAGCCTTTCTTTATGACAATATTACATCTCAAACTGACAAATGGCTGGTAACTTGAACATTCACAAGGGACTAGGATGGCTGTGAGTTAGCCCAATGACGGGATTATTGTAGGTCCACTTCCCAGGGGCCCACCCAATGCAGCTGGAAAGGAGTGCGTTGTGCTGGGAGTGGGTGCAGCCTACATGGCCTAAGACAGGGCCCTCACCCTTCTTTCACCCACCTCGGAGTCCCTTGATGTTGCCCATCGTTGACAGCCTAAAGCCTTCAACCATCGTCATGACTCGTCTCACATCAATGTTTTGGGGTTGTGAACTTGTCCAAGACCCCACGTAATTAGACTTCCAAATTCAAAATTCACATAGTTGGGATTGATCATAAGACGCCTTCTCTAACTAAACAGAGAAGGGGGAGATGCCAGAAACCAGGACCCTCGCCCTTACCCTCACCCCCTACCTTTCCCCACCTGCACAATGTCCCCTGCAGCTTGGCAACCGCAAGATCCTGCTTGGCAGCTGCAGATAGATTCAAGGCACTGTACCGTATCTTCTGAGGAAAGCAGGGAGACCATAATTCAAGGCAGTGTACTGGGTAGACCATGAAATGTTTCAAGGCACAGACCAAGAAGATTCTGTACTTTTCCACCACCTGGCCCCTCTTACCCCCTCCCCTTGTAAAGCATACTATAAAAAAGTGCTTTCCGTTTAAATAGATGGCTCTTGACAAGCAATTGCTTCCTTGAGTCCGTTCTTCTCTCTCACCTGTTCTTTTTCAGGTTGTGGTCCTCCTTGCCCCCACGAATAACTAGGACCCACAGGTTGGGTCAAAACCCTACATCCCATCTATCCTGTCTCCTCTGTCATTTGCCTCTATTTAATGTTTAGTATATTAAATCAGTCTATCACTCTCCCCGTATCCTTCCAACGTATCCAGTGTTTCTTCCCCCCTTTCTTGTACTCCCTTCCCTCCTCACTGCCTCTTGTTCTTTTTATTATGATCTCTATGTCTGTCTCTGTCTTTGTGTTTCTCTGTCTTACACACACACACACAAACACACAGACACACAGACACACATACATTCACACTCACCACACACACACCCACCCACCCACCCACCCACACCCACACACAGAGAAACATACCCATTAGAATGCTCCTTTCTTGGGAAGATGTGAATACTGGAACACTTGTGTATTCAAGCCAGAGTTCCTTTTCTGTTAGTTCAAGTGTTACTACCTGAGAGACCTGTGTTGCTGAGAAGTCTACAAGCAGTCACATTCCTTTGAACAACAGGCTCTGCTGCAAAAATATCACAAGATGCACACCTGGGAAAGACTAGAGGCAAGCGGTTTAATAGAGAGGTTGTTTCATGTACCTTGTGAAAATTTTATGTGACAGGTGGCCTACTTTTTCTCATGATTGTTTCACATGTTATAATTCTGGTACTGTTCTCATAAAGTTAAGTCATTTCTCCTTGATTCTGAATCTAACTT
>NW_021620889.1:23321-27727 GCF_004785775.1 Grammomys surdaster | reverse complement strand
CCAGGACAGCCAGGGCTATACAGAGAAACCCTGTCTCGAAAAATAACAACAAAAAAATAAGATAGAAAGAAAAGAAAAGAAAAAAAAAGAAAAAATCTGCTTTTTGTCTTTGTCCCTGTCCCTCTTCCTGTTCCTTCCCCTAACCCCTCCCCCACTCTGTTTGAATTGATTCAGTCACTGTGTAGAGAAGTTTTGAGCCAGAAAAGCTGAATTGACCAGCCAGCAAGAATTCAGGAAGAACTAGGAAAGGTCAGCTTATTCAGCAGTGAATCTCAGGCTGAAAACATTCTAGGCTTAGATAGGATTTTACAGAGATTTGAATCTTCCAGGACTAGGCTAGGTAAGCAAACTGATACCGTATGCCTCAGAAAAGACAATTACATCAGGTGGGTAAAATTACTTTTACAGAGCTCCTTCTCTAAAGCAAGGAATATGCTTGGGAAAGCTGGTAATGGCCTGGTGCCAGTACCTGAGCAAGAGGGGTTATGTCAGATCCCGAGAACCCAACTCTTGTCACCACATGGGGCTGTGGTTATCAGTCCAAAGTCCACTGTAGGCCTGGTCAGCAATGTTCCTGAGATACCCTGTGTTCCCTGTGTACAGCATTGCTTTGTTATGCTCCCCCTGAGTTTGTCCCATTGTATGATAGCTTCTACTGACTTCAGAGAAGTCTCCCATTTCTCTCCGTTTTCCCCCTGTAAGTTGTATACAAGATGTTATTCTTTATTCTTTTTTTTTTTTTTTTCGTTTTTCGAGACAGTGTTTCTCTGTGTAGTTCTGGCTGTCCTGGAACTCACTCTGTAGACCAGGCTGGCCTCGAACTCAGAAATCCACCTGCCTCTACCTCCCAAGTGCTGGGATTAAAGGTGTATAACACCACTGCCTGGCAGGCAAGATGTTATTCTTCTTAAGAAGCTTACTGCATGAGATGTAGCTTGTGCAAGACCTTTATTGTAGGATATTTGATCATACACTGAACCCTGATTATAAACAAGATTAAATAAAATCAACCATGGGTCAAAAGGTGGAGCAATCAACCAGGTAACAGGAAGGGAACCTAGGATTAAGAAAAAAACCATAGAGAATAAGAGAGAGTTGGGAGGACAGACAGAGAGCTGTATAGGAAGCAGAAGGGAAGGGCATTCATTCTGGAGGAGGTCATTTGAGAAGGTGTGGCAGAAAGGTATTGTTTCTTGGCTTTCATCTGAAGAGGAAGGTCAATGGTGTGCTATCTCTGCCTTTCTTAGCTAGCAGGCTTCCACCCCAGCATCTGGCTCCTGAGTCTTCCTTGGTAAAATTGAATGATTTAGAATTTATTAAAAACAGCAGACTTCTCCACTGCAGCTTTTATCTTTTAAATTAACCTAACCTGATGTATAGCTATAATTGTAAATGTGTACTTTGTCATGCCCTGCCCAGAGTCTGCATGAGTATCATTTACTCAAAGCATGAAATACAGAGGCTTAAAGCAACCTTCCAAAATAAACATACCATTATGGGTATTGATTGATACACAGTGATGTATATATATGTTTGTGGGCTTGAACAGTTACCTAGGCCTTTTTTAAACTCTGTTATAGATTTCTGTACACTATCCCATTGCTTGTTTAATGGTTTCCATGATATTCCATAAACACTGCACAGCTCTTTCCTAAGGCCAGTCATGAAAATACAAATAGATAACAGACAGATACATACAGAGTACACTGATAGACACATACACAGAGGCCGAAGGCAGACACACTGGGAGAGATACACAAGACAGTTTGAGGTAGTCACAGATTCAAAGGCAGGCAACAGACAGACAGAGGATGCAAGGCACAGAGAACAGGAAGTAGAGAATTCAACATTAGACTCACACTTAGTTTCCCTCTAAGGGAAAGGCTTTTATTTCTTTCCTTAACTCATCTCAGATGCATTATTAATCACCATGATGTTTAATCTATTCACTTATGCAGAATTTATTAGCTGGTGACAATATTTTTTTCCTAAGCATAATATGGAAAAGAATAAAATGGAAATCAAGTAGTCCTGCCATCTGAAAGGTGTCCATGGGCTCAGAACTCTTTGCGTTAAGGGCAGGGCCAGAGGTCTGTACTAGTGTTTCTGAGCTCTCACCTCCAAGGTGAGCTGGAATCCAGTTTAACCTGTCACAATCAGAACAGGTTTTGAAAATCAGAAATCACCTGAGAATCCTGGTCCTCATTATAATCATGAAAAGACTTGATTTCCTAGGTAGGATCTCTAAAGAGACTTGAATAATTCTAGAGTCTCCTTTCCCTAGCATATGCAGATGTTCATATTTGTACATAAAGAATTATAGAGAACAATGAGAAAACTATCTATGAACAAATGGCTAAACAGTGCAGTCTGTATTGTAGTTTTACATTTAGTTTTTATTTCCTTCCCCTTTGTCTTTTGAGAAAAATCTAGACTATTTTTTTTTTTTTTTTTTATGGAGACAGGGTTTCTCTTTATAGTCCTGGCTGTCCTTTAACTCACTCTGTAGACCAGGCTGGCCTCGAACTCAGAAATCTGCCTGCCTCTTCCTCCCAAGTGCTGGGATTAAAGGCGTGCACCACCACCGCCTGGCTAGACAGATTCTAAAGGAGTTTCTCTATTTTACCTCCAACTTGAAGCAGTAAATAATCTTGTGCCTTAATCTAACATTATTTTAAACCAACATTTTCTTTGAATGTGGCATCCAGCTACTCTACCGTGCTTCAAGTGTGATAATCTGTCTCCCACAGGTTCTCTATGAGGTTTTATTATTCACCTTACTACATTTTGGTTTTGTTTTTTAAAATTTATTTTGGTATTTTTAATCATTTATTGAACTCATTTTTCATATCTAAAATTGTTGTCCTCATTTCCTTCAGGCATTTCCTGTCATTTTCTTGTCCAAGAATCATTTTGTTTATGTCCTTTTTGAGTGGATTTACATGATTTATAGCCTTTAATTTCTTTGATCAAAGCTCTGCGATTTCAGTTGTATATCTTGGATTTCTTGTAAATTGCCCTCATTAGGGAATACATATAGGGTCCGTGGTTTGAGTCAAGAGCATTTTATCTTACTTTTAGTTTGTTTGTTTGTTTTTTTTAATCTGTTCAGAGAACCAGAATTCAGAGGGATTGTTGTCTTTTGTGTATTTTTAGCCCAGGGGGCTATACTTGCAATGTGAAAAAGTAGTCACGATCACTTGTATCTGAAGGTTTCAGTGTCTAGGTGCAGTGTCCTACTACCTCCAGTTCTGGAGTAGACTGCCACTAGCTTGTGGGGAATCTGTGAAGAGTAGGTCCTGTGCATGCTGACAGCTGCAATTGTGTGGAAGGCAGCCTGCATCAGAGTTTGAGGAGTGGTTCTGTGAGACCACCCTGACAAATTCGCCATAACAACCAAGGGAACAGAAAGGATATTTTAGAGACACAGCCACCTTGCTGGTCAAGTTGCTCGTGATCGCAGGGAGATAGTTAAAAAAACAAAATAAAACAAATTAGAAAATGTACTGATTAGTAACCAGTTGTGTCGTTCACAGCCCTGGATGAACATAGCTCATCAAAAATAATTGCCTGAGTGAGTGTAGCCAATAAGTTTAAAGGCCAAACAAAGTGTCCAATTAGGTTTAAACAAGTTTTGCTGTTGCTAAAGTCTGCCTATGCTAAAGTATAAAAGTTGTGTGCTTCAGAATTTCGGAGTCCTTCATCCTGCAAGAGTGAAGTGATCCTGACATGTAGGAATAAAGATTCCTCTTGCTGATTGCATTAGTCTAGGTCTCTGTGTCTTTGTGCACTGTGTGTCCCAGAGTTGAGTATTTCAGGTACAACAGTTCCTTATGGGGAGTCTGGGCACACTTCTCTGATCATGAGTTTAAGAAGAAAAACAAAACCAAAAGAAACAATTAATGGCAAGTAAGCAAAAATCCAAACCAACAGTAATAGCTGTGAAGAACTGGGAAGCTAGTTAATTAAAACATCCGGAAGTAGGTTGGCTTAGAACGTAACAGGAAGCTGTTGAATGTTGGGCGGGACCAGAAGGGGTTCGTCCAGGAAGCCAGACCTCAGTGACAGGAAGTTACGCCATTCCATCATTCTCCATGTACTTCAGCTGCCTGGTGGTCAGGAAGTTGTGGTGGGAGCCTAGTGCCTCTTGAGTACTTGAGATACCTGAAAACTTTCTCAAGCTGCAGTTGCCATGCCGGTCTCCTAGGACATTCAGCAATTGATCCTGTCACCTGCCAGGTCAGAGTTGCTGCTAAACTGGGAAATGTGCAGGGGCAGAGCAGGGGTGTGGAGCAGGGTGCATTTTCTGTGTCACTCTTACAATTCTGTTGGCAGATATATTACCATTATCAGGAAGTTTAAGATCCTAGGAACTGGGGTTTATGGTGATGTTTTAAAGAATTTTA
>NW_021620889.1:0-23311 GCF_004785775.1 Grammomys surdaster | reverse complement strand
ATATATTGTAGGTTCTGTTAACCCTGAGTGTAGCCAGAGAAAAACCAATTCCACTATGTGGGCAAGCTTTATTAAATATTACATCCTGACCAAGAGATGGACTTTGGTCACAAGCTACTGAGGGTTTTATAGGCCACTGTAGTTTCCCATGAAGCTTTATTATTTTCCTAAGATATTCAACATTCAGCATTCCAAGAAGATACCTGGTTCTTGTGCGGGTGGTGCTTAGAGGTTAGTTTTTGGTTTTTTAGTTGGAGAGAGAAAGCAGTCAGAGTTATCTGGTTCAGTCCAGCTCAGTTAGGTGGTCATGAGGTGTAGGGGAGAGGTATTGAGGATGAGGAGGGAGGAATCAGGGTTGGCCAGGAGAGAATCTAGAGCTAAGAAAGCTCTTAGCCCAAAATGTCTACATTTATATGTTAATAGGCATTACAGTTAGACATTTCTCCTGAATTTCTTTGAATGCTTTTAAGGGTCATCCCAGCATGTGGTGAGAGGATGCTATCAGGCCAAGATATTTTTATAGATATAAAACTTACTGTGGATTAGGACAAAATTAGACAGCATCTTTTAAATAATTATAATTGCTCCCTTACTTAAGAAAAACATCTCCTTGGTTCATGAAAAGCACTCTGCCCATGCACAGTCATGGTTTGTTGAGTTCTGCGCTGTGGACTTCTTGCAGGAGTGGGAATGCTCAGACCCTGCACTCCGGGCTGTTTTCAGAGACCTTTAGTTGGAGAAGTTCAACAGTCTGAATTCTGGGGGCACAATAATTTTTTTTTGCAGTTTTCCATGATCATCCTCCAAGTGTTTCTTGGAAAAGAACTCTGTATGTGTGTGTTCACTGTATGACTGACTCTCACATCTCATAGGATAAACAGAAATCCTCAGAGAAAAAGAGACGTTTTCACAATATCTTCTCCTTCTTTCATGTTTATCCTTTTGTCAGGTGTTGACATCCTTCATTTTTATTCCATGAACAGTTCCAGGTTCTTTCTGAATGGTATTTTCTCATTTTCAGGTCTGTATAAGCTCACTAAAATTTGCATAACTTTAAATCAAAACTAAGAACCCTGTATGGTGTAGAGTGAAAAAGTATAGATACTGGGTATATAGAATTTTTTTTAGACATATAAAATATTTTTTAGACTTTCTTTATAAAGACATGGAGAAACCGAGCCATGAAACAAGTTAAGAATGTGGACAGGCTAGTTACGGGAACTGGCTAGAATGCAAGATAGCCAGGTAGAACCAAGCTGAGCACCGCAGTGACAGGGCAAGGCCGAAGTAACAGGGTAGGACCACATTCTTGAGGAAAGATAAGCATACAGAAAGTTTTCACATGACCCTGACTCACATAGGTTGGGTTCCTTTGGAATGTTCTGCTATTTTTATGTTATGCCACCTTAACAACCATGAGCCCCCTCCCCATTCCTTGGTTTGTGGTTTTTCCCCTTAAAAACCCCTTTCAAACTGGCTGTCAGGGTCAATTCAGCTCCTGCATGGACATACGAATTGACCGGCAGCTAGCTGTCACGCCCTAATAAACCTCACTATTGCTCCGGTACATGGTTTCTTGAGCAGATTACTGGGTAGTTGCGACTTTCTGAGACTTGAGTGAGGGTCTCCCCTCTGCGAAGGTCTTCAATGGTAAAGGCCAAGGAGACTCTTAAGAAAGGATCCAGGTATGGTTGAAGGATTGAACAAAGGGTGTTGGGGGGCTCTCCTTTCAATAGAAAGAGGTCATGAATTTGGTTTTACCAGATTGTATTTCATTAATGATTCCCGAAAATTTCACTGAGAATAATATTAGATGTGATGACATGGATTTCCCATAGTAGGCAGTACAGTCAGGGGTCAGTTGATGTCAATATTTGATTGGTTTTGATGCTCTGAAATAGCTATTGCCCATTGACAACAAAGTTTCTTTTACCCAGACTGAAATCAGTATCAGGCAATGGGTGTGACAAGGCCTATTTACACAGGAAGCAAATTCCAGTAATCCATTCTCTCCTAGAGCTGGTGATCCTCTTTATTGGATTTTAGCCAGATTCTCAGATTAATCCATGTATTTTTTCTCCCATGTGGAGCTGGCCTCTGCTTGAACCAGAAAACCCTCTGTTACCCACAGATAGTCTTGCCACTATGATACCAGTGGCCATACCTTGCCTGGCAGATTGAGATTGTAGTACACAGGATGCAAATCTAGGTTAGGCCATTGATAACTCTGCCCTCTTGCCCAGTTTGCATAACACTTTTTGACACTGTGAATGCTGTCACCAGATATGTGTTGACAGAGTGAATGTTCTATTCTGAGTTGGTTTTTTTGTTTTTTTGAAGATTGTCCACTTGTTTTTTAAATCACCTATTTGTTCCACTCTAAATGTTTTCCTGTCCTTGAACTGTGGTATCCTTAGTGATGCACTGTATTGTATTAGTCCTAATTAGAGGGGAATAATTACTGTTGACCTTTTATGAACTGTCTGCTTTAGTTTTGTGTCTATTTCCTTTAATATTGTGAGATATGTTTCTTCTCTTCTTACATTCTAGAGAGCTTTTACACAGAGCAATGTTAGATTTTTTACAGGGCTGTAAAAGTAACTTGTATTCTTCTATTGCAATTTTTCTCTGGCAGGCTTATTGTCTGTCTCTGTTACCTAGGCCTAGTCCTGTAAGCCTCCAACCTCCATTCAATCTTATCTGTGCCTGTAGTGTTTCTGGGGTCTTAACTCCTGGCTGAGCAGTAATCCTTTTTAGCCTGTCACAATCATCACAACAGGATTTGAACCTCAGAAGTCTCCTGAGAATCCTGGGCCTCTTTATAATCATGAGAAGAATTGACTTCATGATTTTTTTTTGACTGAAGCTTCCAGCTCTTCTACCTTTTCTTTGAGTCTGGTATACTGTCTCCCAGAGATTCTCTATGAGTCATTATTATTCACCTTCTTGCATTTTCTTTTCAGGATATTTATTTATTTATTTTGGGAGTTTGAAAGCAATTATTGAATTCAATTTTTATTTTACGTTGTTGTCGCATTTCCTTCAGACATTTGCTATTATTTTATTGCCCATGAATCAGAATAATTTTCTTTTTTTTTTTTTCTTTTCTTTTTTTTTCTTTTCTGTTTTTTGGAGACAGGGTTTCTCTGTGTAGCCCTGGCTGTCCTGGAACTCACTCTGTAGACCAGTCTGGCCTCAAACTCAGAAATCCGCCTGCCTCTGCCTCCCAAGTGCTGGGATTAAAGGTGTGCGCCACCACTGCCCGGCAAGCATCATTTTCTTCCTGTCCTCTTTTAGTCGATGGACATGATTTATAAGCTTTGATCTATTTAATGATAACTTTGGTTTTTCAGTTCTGTATCTTGTATATCATGTAAATTTCCCTCCTTATGGGATACATATATTTTTTAAGGTTTGAGCCCAGGCATTTTATCTTATTTTTACTCTGTTTTGGGAATCTATCTTGAGCATCAGAATTCAGAGGTAATTGCATCCTTTTGTGCTTCTTTAGACCAGGGGGCTAGATTCACAATGTGAGAAGTTAGGCAGGATAGCTTGTATTTGATTGGGCCAGAACCCAGGTGCAGTGTCCTACTACATCCACTTACTTCTCTTCAAGACTGGCAGAAAACTTGTGGGGAAGCTGTGCAGAGGAGGTCCTGGGCATCCTGACAGCTGGAGTTTTGTGTTAGGCAGCCTGCAACAGAATTGGAGGAGTGGTTCCTGATGGGCAGGAAGGGAACTCTTGCATGATGAAGACGAATTTAACAGTGAAAACAAGCAATGAACCACCAAGAGAAGGAAAAACAAACAAACAAATAGAAACTTCAGAGATGAACAGGGAAGCTAATTAATTAAGAATCTGAAGTAGGTAGATTTATTAGAGACATGTAACAAGAAGCTTCTGAATGTTGGATGGATCTAGGAGTTACCCCAAGGAATCGCTCCATAGTGACAGAAAATCCATGATTTCAGTGTTCTCTGTGTATCTTGGCTGTCCTCATGGTCAGGACTTCATGGTGGGAGACAAGCTTTTCATACCAGAAACCTTCCTTAAGCTAATGTTGGTTTGTGAGCATTCTGGGAATCACCAGTTTGCCCTGGAACCTCGGTGAGGAACAGGGATAATGTTTCTGCAGGTTCTCTCACTATTATGTTCTGAATATCTTACAGTTGTCAGGATGTTTGAGACCATATTAAGAAATGAGAAACCTAAGCCAGCCTTGGAGACCTAAGTTTAGACCAAAAATCAGGTCTCATGTTGGGAAGATATTTCTTCCAGCTGTAGCTGCCAAGAGTTATAGCCCCTACTACATTCTTTCCTGAGTAGTTTGCTCTCAAGAGATAGTGTTCCCTAGCAAGCCTCCCTTTCCTGCCTATTTTCCCTCAGGAGGTTGCATTCCCTAGCAACTCTAGCAACACTGCCTTGTGAATCCTGAGGAGGGTAATTCCTCCTCTTCAGTAGAAGCTCTTAATGAATGGGCAGATGTTCTCTAGATGGCCAGGCCAGAGCCTTTGTGGACTTGGAGCCTAAAGCAGACCATTCACTTCAAAAGTCAACTTGCCTATAAACCCCTTATCCAAACAATATAATGGCAAGGATTAGACACCCCCACTTGTGGTTTTTTTCCTATAAAAAATTTCTTACCCTAATACTTGTGGTCACTCAGCTAACCTGGTGCATCAGAGAAGGTTTACATCCTCAACTGGAATAAATCCCTCATGTGAATTTCATCAGAGATGAGTCCTGGAGATCTTTTCGGTTTCATGGTCTGGGCATAATGCTATTAACTGGGGTTCAAAGTAATGTTTAATTAATTTTATGGTTTCCGTAATATTCTTGTGAAATAATCTTGTAGATCATTTGTGATATCTCTGGCTTATGCATGGAGATTCTCTTTGCTAGAGTAGTAATAAAGCTCCCAGAATTCAGATTCACCCATGCATTCTTAACTCCTCTCTTCCTCCATTTGTCATTTCAAGAGAGTAGCCTTTGCCAGGAGAATGAATTTGTATGCATCTGCACAGAGCGTTGTAGATATGAGTCATATGAGGATCCAGTGTAGATTTGACTGATTCAGAAAATAGACATTATAAAGCACCATCATATTGGCTGCAAATATTAACATTTACTGAATAAAGTTATACAGTCCATTAATTTTACACTGAGCTATATGTACTCTTTGATTTAAATATAGCCTTCAGAAATGTGTCTTCATAGGCTTAGTTATTAATGTAGCACCTTAGGTCTGAGTGAAAAGTGAAGTCAGGACTGCTGAAAGGTCTGGCTGAGGAGAAGACATATTGTCAGGTCTGTGAATCATGAATGTCACCAAAGAAAGACCACTTCCACCATGTGGGCAAGCTTTATTCAATATTACATCTTGACCAAGAGATGGACTTTGGTCACAAGCTAGAAAGGTTTCTAAAGACAATCAGATAAAGCCTTTTAGTTTATAATGAGTCTTCATGTTTTTCTAAGACTTGCAACTGGCAGCATTTCTGGAAGGTGCCTGGTTCTTGGGCAGAAAGTGCTTATGGGTTAATTTTGGACTCTATAGTGTCAGAGAGAAAACAGTCAGAGGTGTCTGGCTGGGTCCAGACATAACCAGCAAGTGGAAGGAGGGGGAGTGATATGGATGAAGAAAAGGGAAGATAGAGGTGGTGGCCAAAATAGGAACTAGGAGACAAGAAAGCACCTAGGCAACTATTTTCAGATTGTTATGTTAATGGGCACCTCAGTCAGCCATTTGTCCTGAATTTCTTTGAAACCTAACTAGGTCTTACCTATTCCTTGGTGGAGACTTTATTTCAAAGTTATAAATGGTCTGGAAACTTGCAAAGATCATTGGGAATGGTACAGGAAAGAGAATGAGAGGAAATGTGAAGACTAAATATGTTAAAGGTCATCTGACCTCACATATCAACATTTTATCTTTTAGGAATGATCCCTATGCATGATTAGAAATGTTGTTTGTAATCATGGAGCCCAGAGCTGGAGACTATCCTATTTCATTGTAATGTGAAAAATAAGATTTATCACATTGATGATGTATTTACGAATTAACTGTTATGAGGATGCACCCTAATTGTGAAGGAATTTATAGTAAAGGAAAATGTTCTTATCCAGCATCCCATCATCCATGGAATCTGCTGTGGAAGGAAAGTGAATTGTCTCAGATTCCATCATTCTCTTATTGTTAGGTATAACCACATGCCCCAGATCTTAAAACCTCATCACTGGTGGATCAGTGAGTTGTGATGTAGAAAGAACATTTTCCCACTCTAAATAGTTCATGATCACTAAACAAGACTCATTCATTAGTAAAATAAATTGGATTAAGAGCTGCATGATCTGAGATCTGAAGAGCAGTTGTTGCTTTTGCAAAGGACCAGGATTCGATTGTTAGCACCACATCATGTTCCATAACGAACTATACGTGCAGTTTGTGGGAATCTGACCTCCTCTTCTGATGTCCATTGATACAAAGCATGCAAGAAAGAATGGTCATAATGGACAGATGCAGAGGACCTTCCTCCGGTGGGAAAGTTTCCTAAGGAGTGATGTAGAGTGGTGGAAGAATGAGTTGGAGTTCATGATGGAAGCAAGCTGAGAGCTCTGTCCTCTGCTGGAGACAGGTCTCTAGATTGCTTGATTTTGCAAATGGAAGTTAATTCTTTGACTTTTTTTTTTTTTTTTTTTTTTTTGGTTTTTCGAGAGAGGGTTTTTCTGTATAGCCCTGGCTGTCCTGGAACTCACTTGGTAGACCAGGCTGGCCTGGAACTCAGAAATCCGCCTGCCTCTGCCTCCCAAGTGCTGGGATTAAAGGCGTGCGCCACCTTTGCCCGGCATTCTTTGACTTTCTTAAGCTACTTCCTTAAGAACTCCAAATCATTTCAATCATTTACAGCAGGTTCCTTACTGATTATCTTATAAATCAGCATTTTGAAACCTTAGCCACTTGACTCTTAAAAAAAGAAAGGAAGAAAGGAAGGAAATTTTAAAAAAAAGTAACAGTTCTTATGTGGTTTGCTTCAGTGTGCTTTCTGGTTGCCAAGTCAAGAAATAGAGGCTATTTTTAAGTGAGAAATGAGCTTCCTGTTTTTCAAGTCGTTCCTATGTTTGCTCCGTCCATAGATCTTCGACTCATAGGTGTGCATGGACCTGTCTCTTGAATGCTGGGATTAAAGTCATACATGGATGTAACCTTTTCCTCATATAGAACTTATTTTTTCCCAGGGTGTTCTTGAACTCTGAAACCTGCCTTTATTTTTAAACAAAAACGGGGGGGGGGGGCTCACGATGGGCAGCAAGATGGCTTCTGCCACCAGGGTCGTGCAGGTAGTGAAGCCACATGCTCCTTTAATAAAGTTCCCTAACAGAAGAGACAGACCTAAGCTAAGTGAAGCTCTGGGATCTGCTGTGCTACCCTCCCACTCTTCTGTAGTTTCACAGCATTCTAAAGGATGTATGTCCCCAGATTTACTGATGCATCAGGGGCCACCAGACACTGCCGAAATAATAAAATCATTACCTCAAATACAGAAGGAAACCAATGTCTCAAGAGGAAATGGAATTTATCCAGCGTGGGGGTCTAGAGTGATCGTCGTGGCTGCTGCTTGTCACCAGACAGAAGGATTAGCTTTACAATAAAGGACTTCCACAATGTCAAGTGAAAAGTCATATATTAAACAACCTTAATAAATATTCTGTAAGCAGAATGAAGTATAGAAACTCCAGGTGGTCACTCGTATCTCCTGCGTTATGTATCTTGGTCAGCTTCCCCACAAGCTGACCTGTATGCTTATTAAAGTCTACATTTTTAAATGCTAGCCTGTTAACTTACTCTTGATTATGAAGTGTTCCCAGTGATGAGTTATTGAAAGCACATAGTCTCTAATAAATGTCCCCTTTTCTGTTTGTTTAGATGTAAAGATAATTTATGAAGGATAATTACTGCTATAAGGAAGTTTTCCCCCCTGAAATTAGATGAGGATCAGTGAAATATTTCCATAATTAATTATCTGATTTTTTTTCACTTATAAGGTTATCTGAATATAACTGATGTGACCATACCCTATTCCAAGTAATAAAAATGGAATTTAAATAAAAGCTGGCAGTGGGATTAAGACTAAAAAAAAAAAAAAAAAACCAAAAAAAAACCCAGAAAGCTTAACTGAGTGGTATTTTGCCCTGAGATCATCATTCCCTCACTTCCTGGTGCTCCTCTATTACTTACACCATGAGCCTTGTTTTTATTTAACTGTTTCTTTCCCTTTACTTTCTCATTAGTGCAGCTGCTTCTGTTCTTTCAGGTTCATGGAGCCCCACATATATTTTGGATTGTTGAGAAATCCTCTAAAGAATAGCTCTTACACTAATTTATATATTCTTCAACTCATGTTATGTTGTAAGAGTTCCTTCCCACAGCCTTAAGTACTGTCCTGAAGGACACAGCATTACCTTTTTCCTGACTGAATATCAGACACATTGTGCTTACTGGAATTCTGCTGTTTCTGATTATTATGTAGACATTACCATTTGCAGGGAGAACATTCCCCAATCACATTGGCAGGGAGAACATTATAATAAGGAGAAATATATAGTACAAAGTGTATATTCTTATGTCAACAAGCCTCATGTCTATAGCAAACATCAACACTGGAGAAATCACAGGTACTATTGACCCTGCTCCATTCTATTGCTATACCAGACCTGGCAGACAGACTTTTGTTTATTTCTTTAAAATTTTACTTAGCTATAGAAGTGTTCTTCTGTATGGATTTATATGCATTGTAGGCCTGCATGGAACCTATCAAGCCCTGAAATAGTCACTAAATGCTTCACACAGGATTCAGGCAAAAATCTTGCCTTGCCCATTGTTTAGAAAGAATTAGACTGTGTTTCCTTTCAGAAATAACAAGTGCGCTTTACCCCTGAGTCATCTCTCCAGCCCAGATGTTTACATTTCTGGTACACTTTCATGATAGAGCCTGACAATAACCTAGAGTTCTATTTTTTTTTAATTAATGAGGTAAGAGTCATAAATGAATCTGTGCAACCTTTAATCATGTTAGAAGGATGAGCTCAAATAATAAAGAAAAGAATATTGCTGAAGTCAGAAGATTTGGATTTTCAGTTGTGCCAGCAATAGATTCATGTGTAATCATGTATCCGTAATTAATGAAGAGTTAGTATAATTCTTATAGAACTTAGTAGAGTCATTTCCATCATCAAAATTCATTCAACTTTACCACTGTGTTGTCACATATGCCATTTATTTATACATGTAGTTCTAAATATTTTGAAGGAAAACCATTGAAGAATTTATGAAGTTATTATCTGTATTGGTTTTGTTATGTATTAGAAGATGCTACAGGATCTTAATGCTACCTAATGTTAACTTTCTATTTATTTCATTATATATTCTCAAATTAATTCTTCATTAAATAATCATTTAATTCTTCATGAAAACATTCCCATATAATCACATTTCAAGGTATTTTCTTCTATGTCTTGTTTGTCATGGTGATTGTATACATTGATTTTATACTTCTTAACTGCCACAAAAGAAATAAAACCGTTTCTTTAAAATTATCTTTATATTTTACATTCCTTACTATATTTCTTACTCTAGAAATGATGCAGCATTGTATATAGGCCTTTCCATCCCAGGTGACCATTTTAGAATATAGTCAGGCTGGTGACACCCAACTCCAGACAAGAGTCCATATTTGAGTAAAGCTAACTGTTGTAGAATTTGGAAGCACAGTTTTACTCACTGTTTCTTTACCATCTGAGATGTGACACTGGGATCATTCTTGTTGTTAACAAAGTGTTCTTAAAGATATATTCCTGCATCTAGACCCCAATTACATACTTTTTTATATCTAAATGTTTGCTGACTGTGAGACCATTACATCATCTACTTTTTACTGAGAGAAGATGACACAGTATAGATTATGATAATTTTAGAGGGTATCATTTATTAAAATGTCCTTGTAATTCTCGTGGCCTAACATACTTCCTACTGTTGATTACGTTTCAGGATATGACATGAATTCTCCCTCTGAAAGAGAACCTTAAATCCAATCAGAATACGTTTTATTATAAATGGTTTTTGTCTTCTGCTCTCATAAAACTCCATGTTCTTGGCACCTCCCAGCCTGGAGAGGGTAGTGGTAGGGGCACAGCATAGGACTCTGGTGACAGCTTTAAAGTCTAAGGGGCTCTAGACATTCTAATTCTCTAATTGTACTGAAATGGTGATTATACCTTGTAACAAATCTTAAAAAAGTTCTTAGTATTTCTTGGGTAAAAAGCTGCTAGCTTAGGAGATTGACACCTGTAGCAGAAATGGCAGGGGATTAAGTAATGTGGCCTTTGTTCTATCTCAGCAGGAGCCCCACAACTCTTATTTTCAGCCTGCTAGTCAGAAGTCCCAGGAAGAAAAAGGGACACTTACAAAAATCATTACAGTGTTTATTACCAAGTTATAAAAAAGTTTCCTATGAAAGCAATTTAAGGGGAAAAGTAGAAAGATCCTAAATGGGAAAGGGAAATAATTCTCTAGTAAGGGAAAAATTCTTCTAGGCAGGGGTGGGTGGTGGAAGTGGAAAAAAAAATCTCTCCTCTTTGTCTTCCTTACTTATACATCTTTCAGAATATGTGATCTCATGTTACAAAGTTCATCACGAGATCAAACAAAAATTCAAATTATAAATTGAAAAAGAAGTTTACAACAGAGAATGTTTACATGTATATCCATTAGGAGTCATCTGGCTAAACATCCACCACCTGTCTCAGCTCCACAGGTTCACTGAAGGTTTAAAACTATAACTAAGTTATTAGGGAAGTTTTGTGTAGATAAACACAGCCAATATTTTAACTTCTGTACTAGCACCTATAATAAATCATTAATTCCCTTTTCATGACCCTTACATAATTGTTTTAAAACCTCTTGGAATATGCTCTGAGTAGGAGAAAGTCTGCTAACTATCTAAGATCAATTAACTGGTGACACTTGGGAGACTGGCATAGTTCTCATCGCTGTTTTGACTATCAGAAAAGGACTATCCATAGCAGTCCTATTATAAAAGAGCTTAATGATCACTGATATAATTTTAGGAATTCTTCTAGGATCATGATTAAACTTAAGAAGTCATCAATTTGTCTATATAGCATCAATACTGGACAATACATCTTCATGGCTCAGCATAGATCTCGTCCAAAGAAGAGTGCTATTACTTAGTGATTGTTGTATATGGTTAATAATAACAGGAAAAGCATATAAATAACAGGACTTATAGCCTTGCTTAATAAGGTAGAACCTGTCACAGATTACATAATAGTATGAAGCAAGCCATCAGGAAGATCACCTGTTAGTTATTACCTTGTCCCATTATGGCTCCTGACAACCATCATTAGAAGAAACAGACTACTTCATGTAATGCTTCCAGAGGATAACAATCCACCATGGCAGGGAGGACTGACAGTAAATACCAGGGTGTTGAAGAGAAAGCTGAGAGATCACATCCTCAACATTAGTCACTAAGGAGTAAGAGATAACTCAGTTGCTTTTGTCTGCTATTTTGTTTCAGAGCCTACACCCAGTGTCATACTTTATTCAGTAATGTTTCTAAAACTAAATTTCCCAAAACATTATGACCAAATGAGGATCCAACTTCAAAAGTATTAGTCAATAGGAGATGATTTCATCCCGACCTATATAATCAGTCTTCTAATAACCTTGCACATTTTAACTGGTTTTGAAATCAATGTAGAAAACATAGCTTTAATTTCTTGTTTGGGTTTACTGTTTGTTTGTACAACAGAGTCTCACCCTGCAGACCTGACTTTCATGTCTCCTGATATGGAAATCAGAATGGCATCAACTCACATAGATCTTCCTGTCTGAGCCCCTGAGTGCTGTAATGAAAGACCAATCCATTGTATCAGGCTTGAATTAAACTGTTATCTTTTAATGTTTCTGCTGATATTCAAAAAGAATTGTATTTGTGTCACCTGTGACTTCCTTGATTGAGCCAGCTCCTTCAGCTTGCACTGAAAGACTGATGTTTGTCTTCTGCATGCTGTATCCTTGTGAATTGCCCCTCCATTCAATTACCATCAGGCTCACAGATTTCATTTCCCATTTCATTCAGATTGAGGATTCCTTACATTTTTATCTCTCTAGATGTAATGTTCACATCCTGCATTATCCTGATTACTTCCTTAGCTACTTGCAGGAGTTCTCTTGTCTTTCATTCAGTTTGTTCCTGCCTTCTTTGAGTTCCTGGGCTTGTTTTCTCTTTATGTCCATTGACCTCATTGAATAGTGTTTGAATTGTATTTTTGAGTTCTGTCTCTTGAGTTTGTTTGAAAATTCATTTTTGTCATGAGCGTTTGTATAGCATTGGTGATTTGTGGTAGGGAAATTCTATCGACATTGTCAAGGTGTGTTGGGAGCCGCGGCAGGTGCTGGCAAAGTCCGCCATCGCTAGGTGGCGCTGTCAGCCATAATTCTTCCTAGTAAACAAATAAACTGCGCATGTGCCATGGTAGCCCGCCAAAGCTAAGCCCATCCCACGGCGTTTGGCGCGCTACGAGTATACAGCCAATCAGAGATGATTACGCCGCTCTTGGGTATATAAGGGCTTTTCCCAGGGCTGGGAGTCGTCTTCTGCCACCATTTTGGTTTAGGGAAATAAACGTGTTTCTACGGAAGGATTCTGGTGTGTGTGTGTGTGTGTGTGCGTGTGTGTGTATGTTTTTTGCCGGCGAGACCACTACACGCGCGCCCCGCACATTTGGTGCCGAAAAACCCGGGAGAATTTACCATTGCCGCCGGCACGTTTTCAGAACACCCTCCGCCGCTTCCCATCCACGCGTGGAGTGAATCCAGAACCGTAGAACGGGGTAATGTTCTCTGAAAGATATGTCTCGATTTGATTTAGTTCACTTCCCTCCCCAGTTGGCAGGAACCTTAGAGGCTTTCGCTATGGTGTTAGCAGCCTTAGTTTTCTTCCCTTTGGTCCTCGTGGCCGCTCGGGGAGTGGAAAATGGATTACAGGTCAGCATGTCAGAAACAGAGACAGAGAAATGGAAGCGCTTAAATATTCAGAAAGGAAAAGGGAAAAAAAGAAACGTATTTAAGAAATCAGGCCTCCCCGAGAACCAATTCACGGGGATGAGAGATGAGAGAAAGAACACTCTTGGGAGAGACGGGAGAACAAGAAGCCTCAGAAAGAAACCTCTGTATCTGGTAAACGAGCCGGGGTTTTTACGGCGTGATAGCTCTGAGTCAGAGGGGCTAACTTCTTCCGACTCAGAGGACTCAGATGTAGAGACGGATGGGGAGGATAGATGCCAGCCGAATAGCCGGCCGCCGCTGCGAGATCGAGTGTTGGAGTTAGTGACGGTTAATTAGAGGCTGTGTTTACAAGAAGAGTGGTTTGGGGGAGACAGTCTAGGCGAATGAGGAATTGGCCCAGTGCCGATTTTTGCTTAGGAGGTGACAGCAAAAACATAGGTCAAAAAAAAAATTCTAAACAAACATTCCCTGTAGCCTAAAAGCCGCTTCAGGCGGGAAGAGCAGGGTTAAAAAGAATTAGAAAGCAGGGTATTGAAGTGTTAAATTAGCTGCCCGCTACATCTCCAATGAACGAGATAAAAAGTTACATTTTAAATATGAGAGAGAGAGAAAGAGTTTTTAAAAAATACAGGTGCCCTCTCTCTGAGCTGTGTCAGCAAAAAGAATGAAAAGGCTATTTCAGAGTTCATCTAGAAGCAGAGAATTCGAGAGAGTCCTGAAATTCTCTATAGTTCTTAGAGTCCTTCCTTGTCGCTTGTCCTTGGCGCGCCAATGTCCACGTGTTTGTGTTTGCCTTTTGTTTCGTTGTCTAAATGTTCTGTGTTTGTTACGTGTTCAAAAAAAAAGATCGTTAAAACTGCTTGATCCAACCTTTGGGAGCTAAAAAAGGTCTTTTCAGGAATTGAGGTTGACATAAGCTGCTTTTAAAAGAGACCAGCAGCATTTTGGGTTTTATAAGGAAGCTAAGAGTCGTTTTGTCCTAGAAAAACCTCTGTGACAAGGTGCTTTTCTCTTGAAATTACAGCTAGAAAGACAAGAAATTTTGTTTGATCTAAAAATAAGATATATAGCCATTTCATTGTTGTTTCGGATTAGTTTTAAAAGTATAAAAATGTTCTACATGTCTTGGTTATAGACTATTGGCTTAAATTATTGGGTGTGATTAAAAATTTACAACTTTGATAACGAAAGGTGGCGTGGAACTAGCTCAGTGTTGGAGTCGTTCAGAAACCAGGTATATAGAAAGTAAGATTTTAGACCAATGTCTCTTCAATGAGATTAAAAGCTGCTTCATGCATTCTTGTGTAGAGAATTGGCGGCAAAACTTTGTAACATAGGGGTGGTCTGCTTGGTGTTGATTTTAGAAAAGATAGATTGTTTAAATTGGTTTTGCTTTTGCTTCTCAAAATTAATGGTTACACTCTAATGCTACAAAAGATATTTAAAAATTTAGTTAAACTGCCAGTATTCCATTGGCTGCAGTTGGCAGTTGTAATCTTGAGTTTAAAAATTTTTTGATTCGCCCATGTTATGGAAAGGGGGGCAGCAGGTAGAGTTAAATATAAATATTTAAAACAAGTTGTGATACAGTGCTGGCCTGCTAGAGATTAAGAACGTTTACATTTAAATTAAGACACGCAGACTGAGATCTTAACGTGCTTGTAAGACAAGGTCAGTGTGATGTTAATCAGGTTAAACTGCCCACACAGCCCTCAAATCATACAAACAAAGACAGACTTAGATACTTGTCTTTGCAGTGAAATTGCACCCTCATGCAATCAGGTTCTGGCCATAACTGCACAGAGCCATAGAGATGGGGAGTGTTTTAAATGTAGAAATTTAGATAGTTTTTAAAGTGACTGTCCCAAGAACAGAGGCTTAAACAACAGCCAGGTGACCAAGGTTACCTGACACACCTGTCCTTGGTGCAAGAAGGATAATCCTTGGGCCACGCCTCAGGATATAGGCCAAGATTAAAACATTTACATTTAAATTAAGACTATAACAGAGTAGTTGAGACAAGAGCTTGGATTTCAGACATTCCTATTGTCCTGTCCGGCCTCAAAAAGGGTGTTCTCTAAAAATTGTTTATTGCCTTGCTTGTTCCTTAGGGAGGTGTCAGCCTCAGACTCAAAAGAAATTCAAAACAGCTTTTGGGCCAGGCCAAAATTGTTGGGTGTGATAGAGACAAAATGGCTTTGGTTCCTCTGATGTGTATTAGGTCTTATCAGTAACTAAAAACCTAATCTTAAATTAATAATTAAAAGAAAAAGGGTTTTAAAAGATTGATAGATACTGGGGCTAATTAACAATTATTAGAGGACAAGATTGCCTTCAGCTTGGCTTTATCTGATACCTCACTCAGCTAAAAAGAGTTGGTTATTCAATTAATCAAAAAACACTGGAGCCAGAGCGGTGGTGATGCACGCCTTTAATCCTAGCTCTTGGGAGACAGAGGCAAGCAGATTTCTGAGTTCAAGGCCAGCCTGGTCTGCAGAGTGAGTTCCAAGACAGCCAGGGCTACACAGAGAAAGTTCAAATTTAAGATTTATAAGACTAATGGGGCACTACAGCCTGACTTGCCTACTCCAGCTGCCATTCAAGTAAATACATATAAAAAATTATTATAGATTTAAAAGATTGTTCTATACAGTTCCTTTACCTCCTGGTAAAGGTGAGAGGTTTGCATTAAGTGAAATTGCTTGTGATTTTTGAGAGCCCATGAAGCCATTCATTAAAAAAGCTTGCCTCAAAGAATGATTAATGGCCTTAAAAAATTTGTTGTTGCTTTAATACAAAAGGTTAAAGCGTTTAAATCTCTCAGTATATATTATTATTCGTTGTATATTTTATTGGCTGATCTCTCTAAAAGAGTTTTTCTACAAGACTTTGCTCTAGTACAATGAGCTTTAAGATTTTAGAGTACTTGTTGCTTCAGAAAAGTGATTTTCAAAAGTTGTTAACAGATATTAATTGGCTAAAACCTCATTTTCAGCTTGACAGGCCAAAAGAAATGGTCTAATAAAAGGACATCTTGACTGGACAGTGAAAAAGTCCAGATTCTATTTTATTAAGAGCCAGGGGAGCGGTCTGTGTGTTTCCACAGGAAGAAGACAATCCGTTTTGGTTACCAGAGCGGCTGACGAGACGACTAAGTGACACCCAGACAGACCCTCCAGGCTCTGATGATAGCCCTTGTACTGATCCAAGGGATACAGGTTCCTAGTATTTTTGTTTATTTTATCAAATTCCACCTTTAAAAATTGTACCAATAAAACCTGCTGGATGTCCCAGTGTTGGAATTCTAAAGATTCACTCGCACTATGGTTGCCAGAGTCACACGATGGGTTCCCATCCCCGTGGAGACTCCTTCCACCTTGTCATTATTTAGACAAAAAAGAGATTTTGGTATAACTGCAGCCATAGTGACGACGATATTAATTAGTGCCGTTACCGCCACTGCCACTGAGATTACTATGTCAACTTCTGTTCAGGTGGGCACTACCCCCAATTGTCAGCCACGGTGGCAGAGACTGTTAACCTTCAAACCTCCGCCAGTACCCTACTAAAAGGCGGGCTAATGATCCTTAATCAACGCCTTGATTTAATGAGAGAGAGATTAGATATCCTCTTTCAATTAGCCCAATTGAGATATGAGAGAAAACTGGGTACACTTTACATCACCAGTGTACAGTATAAAAACTTTACTCGTGTAACTAATCTGTCCAGAAAATTGTTTCAGTATCTTACAGGAAACTGCTCAGAAAACTTCAGTGAGACACTCAGAAAATTGAGAGCAGCTGTGGTGAACATCAACTCGACGCACGTGGATCTGTCCCTGACTGAGGGACTGTCCTCCTTTCCTTTTCTTCCCTTTTTTAAGTGGGTGGGAGTAGGCCTGTTTGGTATACCCTAAGTTGTGGATTAGTATTCATCTTTTGGTTGGTTGCAAACTCAGAGCTCAACATAATCTTGACAAGGCTATTTTTGCACAGGCGCTTCCAAAGTACTAGGGGCTTCCCCTGCAGTGTGGTTATCACTGCCTCAATTATAAGCAGTCTCCCCCCCACGAGTGGTGGTGCTAAATGTTAGGCCATCAGCGTTGCACCCCAGAAGATTTGCCCTTTACACTGGGTCAGTGAGGAGTCTCGGCCTGGTTGGTTCTTGTCTGTATAGCTGTGGTACCTGAATTTTGAGACAAACAGCCCTTGCACCCCTAGGAGATGACTCCATTGCACAGGGATGGGTGTTTGCTTCTCTTTCTGTTCCCCTTAGCCCTTGCACCCGGAGGACTTGTTTCCATTGCACCTGGTAGGGTAAGGGAGACGGTCTTGAACCGTTGGTTCTTGAACACTTATTCCCCCAAGATGGAATTCGCTCGATCGACCATGGGTTTGAGTCATAACCGGTACCATACTAGACAGGCCAAGAACAGCCAGTTAGATGACTCCATCCTTTTGTCTCCAGGCCGGCTGCCAATTGATCCCAACGACGGGAATAAGCTGATCTCATATGCCAGAGGTATACCACGAATGGTGATATTACCCGGTGACAGGCATTACGAGTGACCACTACCTGGGGCGCACATTCTGAGAATGCCAGGCGTAGGTGCGCGACCCTCGTAGCCTAGCCAGAGAGCTCACCATTCTTTGGTGCTGGCTGTGGAGAAATGTCAGTCAGCCTAGACACGGGACATTGACCAGTGCCTGTTTAACAAATCTAAAAGGAAATAGCCAGTAGACAGATTCCTCAGCCGCTGCACCCTAGGGCTTCTGGTGTATGCACCCTGTAAAGCCTCAAACATTTGAGCACCACCCTCTGAGAGACTCAGACCCGCCGTGAGACCCCCAAATATGAAAGTTACGTAACCTTCCCAGGGACCTCTACCACCCTCTGCTTTTAAAAACAAAAAGGGGCAGATGTTGGGAGCCGCGGCAGGTGCTGGCAAAGTCCGCCATCGCTAGGTGGCGCTGTCAGCCATAATTCTTCCTAGTAAACAAATAAACTGCGCATGTGCCATGGTAGCCCGCCAAAGCTAAGCCCATCCCACGGCGTTTGGCGCGCTACGAGTATACAGCCAATCAGAGATGATTACGCCGCTCTAGGGTATATAAGGGCTTTTCCCAGGGCTGGGAGTCGTCTTCTGCCACCATTTTGGTTTAGGGAAATAAACGTGTTTCTACGGAAGGATTCTGGTGTGTGTGTGTGTGTGTGCGCGTGTGTGTGTATGTTTTTTGCCGGCGAGACCACTACACGCGCGCCCCGCACAAAGGTGCTTTAGTTCGAGCCTGTCAGTTGTCTTTTGATGAGTGGCATTATGTCAGGTGGCAGGGATTTCCATATAGCTTAAGCTTTGAAAGTCTAGGATAGGAGGCAAGAACTAGGTTACATCTTCCTAGTAGATCCAGCTCTGTTCTAGGCAGGTAGCACATATGTGGGGTGGTGTAGAACAGATCCAGAGCATCCTGACAGCTACGTGGCAGCCTTTCAGAGACTGAGTGGGAGGAATAGATCAGTGTATGCAGTGAAAAATTGGTTAGAGCAATCACCTAGCCTGGGTAGAGTTAGAGAGAGAGAGGAAACATAACCATAAGCACAGAGATTGTAGTGGGCCTTCTGGAGTCTCTATGCTCTCTAAGGCTTTAGAGACTTAAAAAAGAACCTCTCCTGAGGAACCTTCAGTATCCTCCTGATCTGCCTCTGTCTCCACAGTGCAGGGATAAATCCCCGAGTCTCTATTCCCAGCTTATTTACTCATCACCTGTATTCATTATCATACTGTGTACATATGTGTAGGATGTGTATGAATATGTCTTATTTTTGATAGATTACAGTGAAATTCTGAAACTATGAAGAACATTTAAAGGAAGTTATCTTAGTTTCTAATTGTGTTTCCTTTTGTAAGTTGTTAGGCTCCTTTCATTGTTGTGCCATGATTAATTCAGATGCTCAGTAGGGTACAGTAGTGTCACCAGGAACTTACACTTTCTCTATGTCCTCGAGTTTTAAGTGATCTTTGATTAGAAGTGGGTCCCATGGTATCCAAGCTATAACACTACCTAAATATCAGTCTTAATTGAGTTATCCTTAGGAAATCATTTTAGAATTCTGAATTTTTGTCTCTTTATCTACTAAGAATAGTACTGTGTTAGAAATTCAGGTCCTACCTGAAGAATGTTATATATATATAGAGAGAGATTCTGGAGTTTTAATCCTGTATTCTTTAGTATGTAAGAAATTTGCCAAGAGCAAAGGATTCTGTCAGTGTAATTTGTTTATTTATGGAATTACACCCTCACTGAAAAGGAGAAAAACTATATCCTACAAAAACCAAGAAAGTAATCATCTTTAAACAAACCCAAAAGAAGATGGCTACACAAACAAAATTCCATCTCTAACAACAAAAATGACAAGAAGCAACAGTCACTTTTCTTAATCTCTCTTTTTTTGTGTGTGTGTGTTTTTTGTTTTTTTTGTTTCTTTTCTCTTTTTCCTCATCAATTATATATGAGTTTCCACAGCTGTCCGTCCAATCTGCTATTTTCCAGTGTCAATCTAAACTTCTGATGCAGGGTCAGAGAAAGAAAGTATTCATGTACCTTTTAAATACCAAGTGAAATTTGACATGCGAGAAATATAAGATGAATACAATACTTAAAACATGCTGCATATTTGCTGATACCATGGACATGAGCATTTTTCATAGTAATGATATCTCACCATTCAGAATGAGTTCTTAAGTATTTATTTGTAAACACATATATGTATATGTATGTATATGTATCTGTATGGGTATTTATGCCAGAAGACCTATTCCATTATTTCTTACTTTCATTAGGAGCTACAACATATTTATCAGAGAGAACCCTTGTATCCACTAGGCGGTGGTGTTGCACGCCTTTAATCCCAACACTTGGGAGGCAGAGGCAGGTGGATTTCTGAGTTCGAGGGCAGCCTTGTCTATAGAGTGAGTTCCAGGACAGCCAGAACTACCCAGAGAAACCCTGTCTTGAAAAAGAAAACCAAAAAAAAAAAAAAAAAGGACCCCTTGTATTCCAAGACATTAGTACACACATGGAAAAGACATACTGTATGTTCAGGATAGAGTGAACTGGAATTTTTTCAAACGTTCAAATATTGTATTCTAGTGTGATTATTAATGAAACTCCATTCAAATTTAGAAATCAGTCTTAGCACCCACTAGCCATTTGTCTTTGACTCTAGTCCCAGGAAGATAAGTTTTCAGTAATTATCCTGAATATTAGTGTTCTACAGGAGGTATACATGTGTTCTATGTTTATGCCTGGTAATTTCTGAGGTTAGAAATAGTCCTCGGGTTACACTCATATCAGAACACAAATCATTGCATGCTGTCATGTCTGTAGAAACGTTGTCAAGGTACCTGGTATCATTTTGCTTTTAATGATTTTTTAAATGTGGTTTAGCATTGTCTGTAATAGAGTCATATTTATTTCATCTTTGAATTGTTCAATCCTTGATGTGCAGTTTCAAAAATTCCAATCTTTTTTTCTCCCACAGCACCTAGGAGAAGAACAACAAAAAGAATGAGTGCTTCTCTGGTAAACACTCCGCAGGTCAGTGTTCTGTCCACATTTTTTAAAAATCCCCCCCCCTTTTTTTCCTTTTCCTTTTTCTTTTTTTTTCTTTTTTCTTTTTTTTTTTTTTTTGGTTTTTCGAGACAGGGTTTCTCTGTGTAGCCCTGGCTGTCCTGGAACTCACTCTGTAGACCAGGCTGGCCTTGAACTCAGAAATCTGCCTGCCTCTGCCTCCCAAGTACTGGGATTAAAGGCATGTGCCACCACTGCCCGGCCAAAAATCCCTTTTTTTTATTCAATCTATTCAAATGACTAATTGTCTATATGTGAAATGTTATCTAAGGGCTTCTTTTCTATGATCATCATTTTCCTCTGTGATAATGAAAATTTAATATTTTGTTTTTTCATGTATATAGCATCATCATAATTCTACTGGATTTTATACTGTGAGGACATAAAATTCCCATGGACTGGAGACCTGCTGGTCTCTAATCGCATCTATTACAAATGATTCTGAAGAATATATTGATGGGTATTTTCTACATTGGGTAAAGGTGTGTCTTTTTTGTGTGAAAGTAAGGTCTCTTGTGTCACATCAGTTGTATTTCATGGATGGTCAGATTTCCAGACACAACCTTTTGAATTAATCAGGATATGGAAATATTTTGAAATTTGCATCACTAAGCAATATATGGAAGAGTAGAATTTGTAGAAGAGTAAAATTATAAGGGACCCAATGTGTTGAATCCTAATAGTAAATATATCAGCTCTCTAGAGGCACAGATGATGGAGGGAAATTGTCTTTCTTTTGCCAACGATGTGATTGTGAACTGACGCAGATTTCAGTACTCTGACAACTCTTTTTGATATTTTATGTCACACAGTAATCATTGAAGTGTTGACACCTGAAATCTGTTCGTCTCTCAAGAGATACTGCCCCTGTGGTAAATTCTCAGTATAGAAATGTCTATTTTCCTTTCTTTTTGGTTTCCATCTTTAGAAGCAGTGTAAGTCCTGTGTCTTCATCTTCTCATTTCACCACATGAAAGACGTTAGTGAAAATTTTCTACAGGGCATCGCCTTAGTGCTGTGTATAAACCATCAATTTTCAAACATAAAATTAATGTTCTTCCTAATTTTTTGTTTGTGGTTCTTTAGAAGGAAGATGGCTTGATAGAACCTATATTATTTTTCTTCATCCATAGTATGCATTACATAACTGAAGGGTTGTGGCAATGTTTCTATCCTTCATTTCAGTACAATTTTTAAGTATATAAGTGTTCATCTGAATGTTTTTATGTACAATGAATGATACGTTATGCCCCAAAAACCCTCAGTGTAGCACATACCCTGCTGACTGAAGTCAGACATTGTTGTGAGCTGCAATATGTTTAGAAAGAATTAAATTGTGTTTGTATGGAAAAGCAGCACGTACCTTTACCTCTTAGTCATTTTTTCATGCCCCCAGTTTTGAGGCTAATTTGTAATAGACACAGTATAAAACCAGTTTATACTTTTCATGAACAAAGGAAGAATTATAGATCATACTTCTCTATGCAAGCTACAATTTTGATACACAAGTGGTCAGATTCTGAAAAAAAATTAAGTAAGGTTAAAATTAGAAGATTGAAATTTTAAATTGTTAACATTATGAGGAATAATTATTAAATACTCATGAAGAATTAGTATAATTCTCTTTCAATTTGAAAACAAAATTTGATCAAAGAAAATGATTTTATTTCAGTTGAATGCAGTGCTGTTTAGGCCACTTGTTTGTACATATATATCTAATCAATCTGTAATGAAAGACCATATGGAACTTATAAAATTGTTATTATATGTATTGATTATGCCAACTTATATGAAATGTTAAATAATTTTAATGTTCTGAAATACTGGATTTTCTACTTTATAGTGTTGAATATATTCTCATTAAATAACTTCTCAAAGCATTTGAGTGTCTGTGTCGTATGGAATGTTGAATGTATGCCCAGATGCTGCAATACTATTCTGTTTAAGAAAAAACTCTGACATTTAGTTCATACATTAATTCTGCATTTCATATTCTACCAGTTTGTTCTAGAAAGGATGTAGCATTCTACTTAGGCCTCCGAATGTTAAATAGATATGTTGTAATCCAGACAAGTGAGATGCAACTGCACACAGGAATAAGCAAGTGTCCATATTTCAGGAATCTGTGCATTGTAAAATTTGAAAGCATGTTTCTTTTTTTTTTTTTTTTTTAAATGAGTCTTTTTTTTTTAATTTATTTATTTATTTTATTATGAGTTCACTGTAGCTGTCTTCGGACACACCAGAAGAGGGCATCCAATCTCTTTATGGATGGTTGTGAGCTACCATGTGGTTGCTGGGATTTGAACTCAGGACCTCTGGAAGAGCAGTCCGTGCTCTTAACCACTGAGCCATCTCTCCAGCCCTGAAAGCATGTTTCTTGTCATCATAATTTGGTAATTTATGATGTGGCACTGGATTTCTATTTGATATCAATGCATATTTCATAAATTTATATTACTGCATCTTGACATCAAATGTATATGTTATATTCTATAAATGACTTCTGCTTTTGAAGTAATTATATCATGCACTCTCAGAGAAATAGAAATACAAGGAAGTCTGAGTGTTTTACAAAGTATTTTTTAT
>NW_021620888.1:5812-6188 GCF_004785775.1 Grammomys surdaster | reverse complement strand
TTTGTCTGTTTGTTTTGTTTTGTCTTTTCAAGACAGGGTTTCACTATGTAGCTCTTGCTCTCCTGAAAATTACTGTGTAGACCAGGCTGTCCTTGAATCCACAGAGATCGCCTGCCTCTGCCTCCGGAGTGCTGGACTGAAAGGTGTGCACTCATTTTGGATTTCTTGGCACCTGTGTATGTATACACACAACCTAGCCTTACCTTGAACTGAAAGGAATGCTCCCAAGAGCTTGGTTTGCAGCCAAGTACCACTGGGTGGGCTTTTGTTTTAATGATGTTAGAGATGAAATGCAGCGTGGCCTAAACCAGAGTTACTTCTAAGAAAAATTGCAAGCACCAAGTTCCATCCCAACCACCAGCCAAACTCTTGGAAT
>NW_021620888.1:5509-5802 GCF_004785775.1 Grammomys surdaster | reverse complement strand
TGGTGGTGATAACAAGAGCAACAAAAGAACAAGCAAGCCTTCAAAAATGTTGTCAATGTTTGTTGCTCCTCCTCCTCCTCCTCCTCCTCCTTTATCTCTTCTTCCTCCTCCTCCTCTTCCTCCTCCTCTTCTCCTTTAGACAGGGTCTCACTAACTCTTGCTTGGAACTTGTTATATAGTCCAGGTTGGCCTCTGCCTCCCCAGTGCTGGTATTACAAATATATGTCACCAGGCCCAGCATAAGTGTTTACTATTGAAATCTCACTACCTGGAGGATTTAGCTTCATAGGGGG
>NW_021620888.1:3319-5499 GCF_004785775.1 Grammomys surdaster | reverse complement strand
GATGACTTATCTCTCTCTTTTTTACATTCAGTCTCCTCCCTCAGTTCAAGAACTCTTCTGTGCTGCAGAGCTAGCTGTTTTGTGACTTGTTTCACTTTGCAATTAAAGGTTTCAGTGATGCACTCTAGATGTTTCCTGTGATACGAGCCGGCTTTCTTAATGGAGCAGGTGTAATGACCCTGGTGTTCGACAGAGAGACTACACTGGGTACATAAGACATCCCGATCCTTCACGCAGAACAAGACCAGAGGCTGATCGTGCTTCTGACACACTGTGTGTTCTTCCTGCCTCTTCCTCTTGCTCTGTCTCTTCTGCGGGAGCCTAATCATTTCAGTCATGTTATGGAACTGGTGGTTCTTGCTGAAGCTTCTCTGTGGAAAGTGAATCTGACAGACGGGGCAGGGGAAGATATCTTTTAGATCATTCCAGAACAAACTGAAGCAGGCATGACAGAAGTTGTGCCCACACCTAGTGGTCACTGGGTCTTCCATGAAATCCGAGCAAATGTGACAGGTACGCTTATGCCACAAGCTTTTTAGGGCTGTGAAGTCCATTGGCCAGAGAAGAAAATAGATGGAGAAGGTCAATGGCAGTGCCTGCCTCCCAGGAGCTCAAGGACCCTTTGCATCCTTCCAAGTCCTTGTAGGTGTCACTGGCCTGGTATTCTGATGCTATTCACTGACATCCAACCAAAGTGCCTTAACGTAGCTCAACAATAAGCAGAATTCACCATTTGTCTCACAGGTTAGGTCACGAGCTTGGGTTTAGAAAGCAGACACGGGTGTAAGGGACTTAGGATTCCTGTGGATGAGGAAAAAAATCTTTTTTGATCTATTTTTATAATTTTTAATTATGTGTGTGTCTACATGTAGGAAAGTGAACATTAGTGCAGGTGCTTAGGGAAGCCAGAGGTGTCAGATCCCCCCTGGAGCTGGAGTTTCAAGTCGTTGTGAGCTCAACAAAGCACGCAGAGATAGAGGAGAGCCAGCAAGATGACATAATGGATCAAGGTGCTGGAGGCCAACCATGGTACCCTGAGTTCTTGCCACAGAACCACATGGTGGAAAGAAGGAGCAAATCTCTAAGTTGTTCTCTGGTAGCCACATGTGGTCTCTGAGCTCACAAACACACATACAAAAGCCAAAATGCTACTTCAAAATAAGGTAAAAGGAGAAGTGATGCATTCCCCCTCGTCCTGCAAGGAAGACGCGACGCGACACCAGCTCTTCTTCTACAGTTTATTCAGGACCCTTCTAACAATCTTCTGACCCCAGGGAGCCCCTGCCCACAGGCTAAATACTTCATCGGTGCAGACCTCAGGAATGCCACATGGCAAATACCTATAGGCACACATCTGCGGAAACCAAGCCAGGTCATCAGCCTGAGCCAAATAAGGCACAGAGAGTCCCGCCATCAGGCCGGGTGAAGGCGGAAACCAGCGCCATCTTTAAGGCGCTGCACCGTGCGGCTCTCCACAGAGAAGGAGGAAACCAACCCCATAAAATTATCCTCTAAACTCTAAATGCACACTGTGCTCCGAACACCCAAACACATCATGCACTTACATGTGTGTAAACAAACAATATAAATTAAAAAAGAATGAAGTGACTGTCTTAGAGAAAAACTACGCCCATGCTCTTGGTCTCTTTACTTTCTTCCTGAATTCATCTTTTCTTCATCACATTAAAAAAAAAATCTATTTTAAAAAAAAATCAAGGCCAGGGTTGCAGCTCAGTTATTTAGTGTTTGCTTAGCATGTACCAAGCTCTTGGATTTGATCCTGTGTAGAATACACTGGGTAAACCCCTGTAATCCCAGCACTCAGGAGGCTAAGACAAGGGGATGGCAAGGTAGCAGCTGGCCTGGGCTGCACTGAGAGAGTTTGTCTCCAAGGAAAACAAAATACAACACAATATACAATCAACCAACCCAAATCCTTCCAAAGTTTATGGTCATTCTAGACTATGTAGGGATTTTGAGGCCAGCTTGAGATACAGGACACATTATCTAAAGATAGACAGATAGACAGACAGATGGACAGACGGATGAGGACAGGTTGAAATACTACCTGGCATAGATGATAGTGAAATACTGGGCTTACTGTTCTTTTGTGTACTCACATGTTACTGTACAGTCTTCAAAACTAATACTGAGACAGGTGGTGGCAGTGGTGGCTGACA
>NW_021620888.1:3158-3309 GCF_004785775.1 Grammomys surdaster | reverse complement strand
CATGGTACTGGTGAACTGAATCTCTGTGGGCTTGAGTCTCTTCAGGAAGCTGGGTGCATTAAATGAGACCAGTGGTGAGCAAGTTGGCTGTAAAACAGAAGTGGGGGAGTGGGGAGCACACAGGCTGACTGTAAGGTAGGGGTGTGGAGTG
>NW_021620888.1:0-3148 GCF_004785775.1 Grammomys surdaster | reverse complement strand
ACAGGCTGACTGTAAGGTAGGGGTGTGGAGTGGGGAGCACACAGGCTCAAGTACAAGGTGGGGAAAGGGCAGGTGAACACACCTTTGATCTCAGCACTGAGGAAGGAAACTGAGGCAGAATCCTTGCTAAGTTCCAAGGGATTCCTTATGAGGAGAGAGATATATTTTAATTTTTAAATGATATTTATTCATTTACTAGCTTGTATGGGGAGGGGCATGCCCATGTCACGGTCCCCTTGTGGATGCCAGGTAGTAATTCGTGAGAGTTGGCTCTTTCTTTCCACCATGTTGGTCCCAAGGATCCTGGAGGAATTCCCAGCCTCAAGAAGCTGGGGAGGAGGATCCCGTCTGAGGACACTAAGCCGGTCATCCTTTATCCTTCTTTCCATAAATATTCAGTTCCCCCACTTTCCCTGACCTCCTTACACCCTTAAGTCTCTTAGTCACCTGTACAAATGCAGGTCCTGTTCAGTGCCAGTGAATTATTTTCCCACGTCAATAGTATGCTACGATCTGTTGTACTCATTTTACCCAGAGCCCCACTTGACTTCTGACACTCTCCAACGCCCAACCATTCTACAGGGCTACAGTTTTTCCAAAGACAAGTCCATTCCTGACACCTTGGAGATTTCAACCTTGAAATAACTTCTCAGGACTCTGAGATAAGCAGACAGCGGACACCCACATGAGCATACCACTCACGCCGCTCCAACTTTGCTTGTGGCCACTTTTGGTTAGGAATGCCAGAGTGTTGAGTTCATGGTGGAGATTCTTTTTACAGCATAACATTTTAAACAGCATCCCTTCAATCTCAACACTCTAAGAGACAGAGACAGGAAGATTCTCCTGAGTTCCAGGCTAGCCAAGATACTAAGTGGAACACTGTTTCAAAAACAAAACCAACTAACCAACAAGAAAGCATGCATTAAATTGGATAGGATGGGCCAACAAGATGGCTCAGGGGGTAAGGGTGTTTGCAGCCACACAATACACAGGATCACCTGAATTAAATACCCAAGACCTGGAACAGTACATATTTAGAAAATGGTGCTTGGTCCAGCTTGTTCTGAGGCAGCTGCCATGTTCCTGCAACTCCAGGTAGCTAGTAGCACTGACCCTGGTACCTATTAGATGCCAGCATGGCGGATGGCTCTGCCAATCGCCACACTGTCTCCACAAAGCTCCACTGAGCCTCAGAGAATACTCACCATCCTCAAGGTACCTGGTAGAATGAAGACTCTTAAAACTTAAAGATTAGCCAATAGATTTATATATTTGAAAATGCCCAATTAACAAGATGCCCATACAGTTAGAATTGTCACCCAATATCTAGCCTTTAGATATAAATTGTTACTCTGGACTGCTTTTGACCCATCCGTCTTCCTCCATGGTTGCTACTCTCTCTCCTCCTTTTCTCTTCCCGTTCCACTTTCCTTCTCCCAGCTCCACCTCCTCTTCTATTGCCCAATCACCGAGCTCCACTGTGAATACAAGGTAGCAGAATAAATACCCTGCTACAAAGACCCACCTAAAAGCTGTAAGGAGAAAGACAAGGAGGGAAACTATACCCTATAAAAAGCAAGAAAATAATCTTCTTTCAACAAATGTAAAAGAAAATAGCCACACAAACACAATTCTACTTCTTACAAAAAAAAAATAACAGGAAGCAACAATCACTATTTCTTAATATTTCTTGACATCAATGAACTCAATTCCCCAATAAAAACACATCGACTAACAGACAGGATATGTAAACAGGACTGAGCACTTTGCTGTATACAGGAAACACACCTCCGTGTCAAAGACAGACACTAACTCAGAGTAAAGGGCTAAGAAACAATTTTCCAAGCAAATGGTCCCAAGAAACAAGCTGGAGTAACGATTCTAATATCAAATAAAATCGACTTTCAACCAAAAGTTATCAAAGGACACATGGAAGGACACTTCATATTCATCAAAGGAAAAATCCACCAAGAAGAACTCTCAATTCTGAATATCTATGCTCCCAATGTAAGGGCACCCACATTCACAAAAGAAACTTTACTAAAGCTTTACTAAAGCTCAAACCACACATTGAATCACACAAAATAATAGGGGAGACTTCAACACCCCACTCTCATCAGTGGACAGGTTATGGAAACAGAAACTAAACAAAGACACAGTAAAACTAACAGAAGTGATGGACCTAATGGATTTAACAGATATAGAACATTATAGAACTATAGGACATTTCATCCTGAAACAAAGGAATATATCTTCTTCTCAGCACCGCATGGTGCCTTCTCCAAAACTGACAACATAATCGGTCAGAAAACAAGCCTCTACAGATACAAGAAGACTGAAGTAATCCCATGCATCCTATCAGATCACCACAGACTAAGGCTGGTCTTTAATAACAACAAAAGCAACAGAAATCCCACATATACATGGAAGTTGAGCAATGCTCTACTCAGTGAGAACTTGGTCAAGGAAGAAATAAAGAAAGAAATTAAAAACTTTTTAGAATTACTGAAAATGAAGGCGCAACATACCCAAACTTATGGGACACAATGAAAGCAGTGCAAAGAGGAAAACTCACACCTCTAAGTGCCTCAAAAAAGAAACTGGAGAGAATATACACTAGCAGCTTAACAGCACACCTGAAAGCTCTAGAACAAAAAGAAGCAAATATACCCAAGAGGAGTAAATGGCAGGAAATAATCAAATTCAGGGCTGAAATCAAGCAAGTATAAACAAAAAGACCTATACAAAAATATCAACAAAACCAGAGCTGGTTGTGTTGCATTTGACAAAATCTTTGAGAAAATCAACAAGATAGATAAACCTTTAGCCAGATTAACCAAAGGGCACAGACACAGTATCCAAATTAACAAAATCAGAAATGAAAAAGGAGATATAACAACAGAAACAGAAGAAATTCAAAAAAATCATCAGATGCTACTACAAAAGCGTATACTCAACAAAACTGGAAAATCTGGATGAAATGGAAAGTTTTCTCAACAGATACCAAACACCAAAGTTAAATCAGGATCAGATACACCATCTAACCAGTCTCATAGTCCCTTAAAAAAAGGAGTCATTAAAAGTCTCCCAGCCAAAAAAAGCCCAGGATCAGATGGGTTTAGTGCAGAATTCTATCAGACCTTCA
>NW_021620887.1:4519-12098 GCF_004785775.1 Grammomys surdaster | reverse complement strand
CAGTCAGTTAAATTCAGAAAAACACATGACTTAGGTGTTTCTGATCAAGTCTAGAGCAAACTCTGGCTTTGGAAAGTGGAGGTTCCCAATGTCTGTGACCCAGAAAACACCCTTATAAGGATGCCTCAGCTTCCTAACTGTACAGGGAGAAAATTAGCAGGGAGGCAAAGGGTGTTCCCCATGACATCAGCAGCCCCTTCTTTGGACATTCCATTGTATCCTGGAGAGTTCTTGGCATCCCTTGTGATGTCACCAGTGTTGTAGTGACACTAAGTGCACTGAGCTCTCTCACTCAGTGTCTACAGCATATGTCCCTAGACATGATTTCCCGACTGAGGAGACTTTTTGGAAGAGCAGAGATGGAGGTGACAGAAACTAGAGAGAGGCAGAAAGTAGCTGGCCTTTCATCTGAGAGTAATGAAGGACGAAGAAGGTGGTCTTGGGGAATGTGGAGTAAGTCCTGGGAAGGGGATGTTGAGCTTCCTGTCTGGGGTGGCCTGAGCTGGCCTTCCTAGCAATTTGGGCACAGAAACTGACTTCACTGGGAAGCAAAAGAATTTCCATGATTATCACAATACTTAAACATCAAGGATTTCAGAATATGACTTTCTCCATCCCTTAAGGCAGGTGATGGCAAGGCCAAGGCAGGTATTCTCAAATACCAAGTCTTTACTTTGATTGGGTTTTGTGGTTGTTACATGGGGACAAAATGAGACCATCAGGAGTCACAGAGGGTCTAACCTATGCTAGTATATGTAAAGGAATCCCTGCATTTCACTTCCATGGCTTTTTTTTTTTTTTAAGCTTCAGTGGGTATCTGACAGTAGTACCAGGGAAAGAATTGTGCTCCCGGTCATGGTCTTATGTTCTCAGAACTCCTCTGACCTCCTCTCCCTGACAGTACCCACCTTAGATTTCTTTAAAACCCATTGTGGGTGGCAGGTATTTCTGTCCTTTAACCAAATACCTTTCAGTGTTGATACACTGAGACAATGAACTCTATTGCCATCTCTGGGGTGTTTGGTGTTTCAGTAGGGGGAATTGCCACTGTGTTGAGCATGGTCTCACTCTGCATGAATTTTAGTCCAAACTACTGGGCCTTGACTAACACGGTAGGACATCTGACCATCTCCTATCACTCAAGTTCTTTGGGTTACTTAATTTTCCATCTGACAAAGTGAGGGATCTAAAGCCAAGTTGCACCTTGTAAAACTGACAATAATGGTGGAGAAGCTATCCCTGTGGTCATCATGAGCATGTGTAGGGAGACAGAGGAAACACCTGGCTGCTTTCATCTCCTGGTCTCTATAGAGTGATGGGAGAGTTGAGATTCACTTAGGAGGCATCTAATGCCTGGACCACACTGATGGTGGTGTCCCTGGTTTCCAGGCATGCTCTCCTTCTCTTAGAGCTGAGGGTGTTCTCCCAGGACACTCTGCATTCTCTTTGGACAATTTACTTATGTTCTTCTGCCTACAGTGGCTGGCAGACAGTCATCATGCCCTGCAACTGTCCTAAGCAAGAAAGAGGCCAAGAAGGAGGAAAAGAGACTGACCAAAGAGCTGGAGCTCAGTACCCAGGAGAGAAACGAGCTGAGAGACCGCTTGATCTATGTCACAGAGGGATCCATGAACAAGAGGTACTCATTGCTCCAAACACTTTGGTGTCAGTCTGACATCTGCAATGTCACCCTCATCTTATCCTTTTAAGGTTGTGGGTTCTGGGAAGCAGTACCTCCACAGAGTCCCTGTGCCCAACTTTATGTCCCTAAGTGCTTCTTAGAGGAGAGGCTGAACCTGAAGCTTGGTCAGGAGCGAGAAGGGAAACGGACTCTTTTGCTTCCTCCAATTGAAATGTTGAACTTGTGGTCTGAGTAAAGAATTCTGGATGGAGGCAGTGGCTAGTGAATGAATGCCAAGCATGCATTTGGAAAGTCCTCCACAGATGCAGTGAGTTTGTGGTGATGCTTTGTACTTACCTGGCTCTTACTTGAGGGCTGGAAGGTCCTAGCAGCAGCTGGTCCCACACTGTTCATCTCAGTGGTTGACTAGAAGGCCTGAAGCTTATGCCTGTTCCTCTTTGTCTGTGTGCCTTATACTGTGAGTCAGTAATGTTGAATGAATTTCTTCTTATTCTGATTGTTCTCTCTCCAATGCTGTATCTCTCTCTTTCTCATTCTCTGATTCTGTTTCCTTTTCCCTTTACTTGTCTGTGTGCTTGTGTGTGTGTCCACATGCATATGGATGTGCAGACATACAGTAGGTATATATTTCCTTCCACTCTTTGGGAACTAGGGTTCTGTGTTTTGGCCTGTGGATTGACCTGTATCACAGTTTAAAGGTGATGTGACTCCTGAGGTCTGGGATCCGCTCATGTAAACAGCACTCTCACTGCCTCTGTGGTGCCATGTGTCTGTACTTTTGTATCTCTTTGACAGACTAGAAAACTGTGTTGATGACTGGTCTCATCTCCAGAATTATGTGCAATGAATGTCTCCACACTATTAGTTATGGAGGATTTTGAGTCCCTGTTTTGAAATTAGGAAATATATAATCACAGGTTTCTGGTGGTCAAGGACCTGTGGCCTAGTCTCTTTAGAGCATAAGCTGCTAGACCTCCAGTTCAGGCCAGCTGAGTGGACACAGGGAGCCAGGGCACCCTCCATCTGGATGCCAAACTTCTGCTGTCCTGGGCCAGGATAACAAGTTTCCAAAGCTGGAGAAGATCCCCGTATGTAGAATGAAGAAATTGGCCTTCCAGGAGTAGGGTAGGACAGGACCCAGCCTGAGTTCATGTGTTCCTAAAAGCCCATGTTCATGGAGTTCTGTCTTACTGGGGCCAGACCCTATTACAGGCAAAATCCACTGTATGAAAAACTGAAGTTAAAGGAGAAGACGGTCATGTCATTTCTGAACAAATTAGAGATGGAGAACACTGAGTTCTGTGAGAACGTCCAGGAGCACAAGAAGGAGATTAACTTCTATAGGTAAGTGCAGGTCATGGAGGCTACCACTTGTACAATGGCCATTTCTGCATTCCTTTGAACTGGAATGGAGAGTCTCCAGGTCTGGTTCTATCCCTTCTGCTTTTTAGCCTTCAGTGTACCTTGGGCCTTTTGGGCTCAGTTTTCTTCAATCTGTAAGAGAACCTGAGTCCTCCCAGGGTTATCTGGGCATCCTCAGGAGCCTCTAAGATAACAAAATGAGAGGGTTCTTTTGCATAACTGGACCTATGGGGCTCAGGCAGGGTTTTACAGATGTGAGTGTGATGGAACACATGGATAGAATGCCCTCCTCTTAGTTCTCCTGACCTCCAATGAGGGTATTTGCACCCTACTACTTGATGTTGCTGCAATACACTGGGCTGCCATGGAGATTCCTCTTTCTTTGGAGAGGCAGATAGATGGTGATACCTCTTTCTTTTGGGAAGACATGGAGCCTTATTTGTGTTTGGGCTACAGACATGATTAATTCTTACCTGCATTGGCTGTTTGCTGTTTGTGCAGTGTCATGGATATATTGAAATATATTGTACTATGTCTTCATGGGAACCTGGGTCCTGGTGGGGTAATGGAACCTATAAGTAGGAATGGGAGGAGGAGGTTGCAGGATCTTAATAACCTTAGTGTGTTTCCAGAAACCTGCAAAGTCGGCTCCTGTTGCAGTCCTCTGTTGTAAAGAAGTCATTGGTCAAAGTGAGGCAGGATTGCAAGGAAGTACAGGCTGATTCGTACCTTCTCCAACAGTACTTGACTGAGTTGAACCTGAATGTTAAAGATGAACAGCAGAAGATCAACAATCTCCCAAATCAACAACAGCAGGATAAGGTACGGATAAGCACCTTATTCAGACTAATACTGTCTGATATCATTTGCCCATTGAATCCATCTTTGCATTGATCCACCGTCTTTCAAATCCACAGCCCCAACCAGCCACCCACTTCACGGACTTTAGTTCTTCATTACTCTGTCTATGCACAAGTATTCTCAGTAGTTCAACTCTTGGGAGACACTGAATTATTGACAAGTCTATCTTGCTACTCTTCTTACAGCGACAGTCTAGTAAGGGTAACAGGTGAATTACACATCACACACTTGCATGATCTTATAATAGGTGGGTTGGTATGCAGAGGTTTGAGAAAGTTCTAGGTCTTGTGACAGGAGTTGTGCAGGGGTCATGTGTCCTCTCAGGTAAAAATAACCTTGCAGAGAGTAAAGCCAAATGCAAATATCAGATGAGAGCTTCTCATTGTCAGTTGTCTGGGTGGCATGTGGCCTTCTCCTTTCTCCCTGCAACTCAATCAGTTCTCTCCCCATTGCCCAGTTCATGGTTTGCACTGATAGAAGTCTGAGTGGCAGCTTGTCAGCCCATGTGTTTGTGAGTTTTGCTTGAAATTTTGCCCTGCTTGTACATTTAGCAGCAAGCTTTTTAGTTAAAAGATCAGTTTTGATGTCTAGTTGAGGTGGTGGGAGGCAGCAGCTGACATCTGACATGCACGTCCCCACCAACCTTGTGTCTTAATAACTGCCTTCCTCTCCCAGGTCTCAGAAACTGCAAGAGAGCTGGAATTGGACACATCCCAGGAAGAGAGCCTCCTGCAGAATGAGTTGTCACCTCAGGAGCCCCCTGTTGAACTCCCTCCTCAACAACCACAGACTTCTTTGGATGAATCTCCTTCCTCATAGATCATTTCCACAGTGTGGATGGGCCCAAATCATGCAGCCAGTGAGACAGCCAGACAGATTCAGGGTCTTTTTCTCTTTCCTGTGTGACCTCTTGAGAGAGAACTGAGGTGACTACAGTACCAGCAAGTGCTGAAAATAAGAAACTGACTGTAGTCTGTTCTGCTAAATGTGCAGTGAGGGAATGTCCCTTCACAATTTTTTCTGTTAAGACTTTTGGTTGAAATTTTGATTTGCATGGTTTTGTTTTTTCTTATGTTATTTAGATATTATGTGTTTTTGTTATTGACTTTTATTTTGCTAAAATTTTTGAAGTTTACGTAAACCTTCATACTAAAATTGTTTTTTAAAATTATTTCTTATGAATAAAAAGTTTATCTGTAACTCTTGACTCTTTTGTTAATTTTATTTAATCTTCCTTTTACACTCCAGATTTTATCCCTTTCCATGTTCACCCTCTGATTCTTTAACTTACTGTCCTCCTCTCCATCTGTCTCCCTGAAATGTTCCCCAATCTCCCCCCAAAATTCTACTCCACCAAACCTCCCCATTCCTTGGGGTCTTTGAGGGTTAGGTGCACCTTTTATGACTGAATCAATACCTGGCAGTCCACTTTTTGTATATGTGTTGGAGGCCTCATATCAGCTTGTTTATACTAACTAATTGGTGGTCCAGGTCTGAGAGATCGCTGGGGTCCAGGCTATATGATACTGCTTGTCCTCCTACAAGGTAACCCTACTCCTCAGCTTCTTCCAGCTTTTCACTAAGTCAACTACAGTGGTCAGCAGCTTCTGTTCACTGGTTGAGTGTAAATATCTGTAACTGATACTTCAGGGTGCTTGTTTGGTCTTTCAGAGGGCAGTCATGATACAACCCTTTTTGTGAGCACACTATATCCTCAGTAACAGTGTCTTTCCTCAGGTTCTCCTCTTAATCTGGGGCCCCCTTTGGGTCTGTTGCTGAACCTTCAGCCAGACTGATGATCATCTCAGGCTACAACTCTGTCTAGGCTGCCTGTCTCTGGACTGGTGGTTCTCTCCCAATTTCTCCTTGCCTGCACCTGCCTATGTTGCCCCATTCAGAAGTTTTCTGTCTAAGGCTCATTTCTAACCATGGTCCAATATCACAGGCCGCATTGACTTGTTTCCAGCTTGCTTCTCACCACTGTATCCAATCTAGACTTACACAGGACTAGGTCATTTCAGGATCACTTTTTAAAATGTGTTTTCGATTCTCCCCCCTCTTGGATACTTTCCTAATTTACATTTGA
This sequence comes from Grammomys surdaster, assembly GCF_004785775.1. NCBI lineage: Eukaryota > Metazoa > Chordata > Mammalia > Rodentia > Muridae > Grammomys > Grammomys surdaster. The sequence goes on along the minus strand of NW_021620887.1, from coordinate 6,147 downwards.
AATATTATCCCCATTACAGTTTTCCCACCCACCACAAAATCCCTATATACCATGTCTCCTACCCCTGCTTCTATGAGGCTGTTCCCCACCCAACCACTCACTGCAGCCTACCCTCCCTGGCATTCCCCTACACTGGGATAAGGAGCCTTCACAGGACCAAGGGCCTCTCCTACTGATTTCCCCACAAGAGAATCTTCTGCTACATATGTAGCTGGAGCCATGATTCCCTCCATGTGTACTTTTTGGTTGCTGGTTTAGTCCCTGGAATATCTGGGGATAGTGGGTCTGGTTGATTAATATTGTTGTTCTTCCTATGGGGTTGAGAACCCCTTCAGCTCCTTCAGCCCTGTGTTATATTCTTCATTCTTCAGATGATCTCAGACCACAACACTGAGCTTAGATATAGCCTCTCTCTTTCTGACACCTACTGAGTCACATGAGACACAACTGTCACCCTGCCAATGATCTAGGGGCAGACAATATCAATGATATAAATCATTAAATGTCAGTGGAATTCTGGTCTGTAGGATTTAAGAGTAAAACACCAAAACTCAAAACACCACCACACCACCACCACCACCACCACCACCACCAACAACAACAACAACAACAACAAAATAGATAAATACTGTTTTCAAAGGAAAGACTTATTACCAAAGAAGAATTAGCCAATCTTTTATCAAATCTTGAACTAGACCAGGAGATTCCTAAGCTCTGGCCATGTAGTGAAGACTCATCAACATAAAACATTGTTTGACAAGACTGCCGAGCAATTGTCTCCAATAGTAGGAATTAATCAATATGGCTTAGTATTACTTAACCTAACAGCTTAAAGTTTGAAGAATGTTTTCAAATAATGAAAGTAATTCAAATTCTATGAAGAATATCATTGGAAATTTGATGTGGATGGTATTGAATTTGTATTGATCACTTTCAATATTATAATCATTTCAAAGGATTAATTCAGACACTATGACTGCAGGAGATCACTGCATCTTCTTTTGTCTTCTTAAATATATTTTATTTCAGTGCCTTTAAAGTTCACTATAGTGGATGTACATTCCTTGTTTTATTCTCACTACTAGGTTGATCTTCAACATACCCACTCCTTAGTTTGTATTAATTTTCATAAAATTCTTACTCGTTATATAATATCATCCCAGTAATTCTCCATATACCTATCTATTTAAAATGGAGTGATTTCCAGTAATGGTCAAAATCCTTTTGGTTCCCACATTACTGAAACATTTCAATTTGCCTGAATAAGTAATGATTAGGTCAGATATTCACTGACGACTAGGGTGGGGAAGAAAATGAAAAGAAAAACAACAACATACACAACTTGTGAAGTAATAATAGATCTTTGTTGGAAGTTGGTAGGATATTTTTCTTTTGTTGAAAATCAATTCCTTTCTTATACCAAATATCCTGATTATAGCTTGCCCTACCTTCCTCCTATCAGTTCCTCCCCACCTCCTCTACTTTCCTGATCCATCCCTTTCTGCCTTTTATGAGAAAAGAACAGACTCCAAAGAATGAGCTTCCAAATGTGACAAAATAAATTATAGTAAGATGAAGTAAAAGTTATGATACTGAAGTTGAACACACTAACCCAGCAGGAGATAAAG
>NW_021620887.1:3029-4509 GCF_004785775.1 Grammomys surdaster | reverse complement strand
TGTCACTCAACCAAACTGCTAATAGTCAAGTTGCCAATTACATGCTCACTCTGGCCTATAGCTGCTCTCTCATCTTGACCTCATGGAAATACTCCCTTTTCTCTTCATGTGACTTCTCTACAGTATTCTCCTCCTAGAGGTCCTTCTCTTTTACACCCCCATGTCTTCTGGGAACCCTGGAAATCCAATCCACTCCAGGACTGAATTTGGAGCTCCCACTCTATTCTGTTCTGTCCAGTAAATTGACTGATCAATTGTTTTCCTAACCAATCAAGTGTGATGGAAAATAATTTTTATCAAACATAACGTCTGCATCCAGATGTTGGAGCATAGAAAAGAGTATCTGAAGGCAGAGCAGAAAAGAATCCCCCCAAATAAATTTTTAGATATTTGAGAATCTTCTTTTGAGAATTCCCTGTTTAGAAGTTTACCCCATTTTCAACAGAATCACTTACTCTTTACATAAAAATTTTCCTGAGTTCTCCATATATTTTGAATACAAGCATTCTTTTTCTCTCTCCAGAGTTGGTAAAAATCAAGTCCTATCTTGAAGGATGCTGCTTTATCCAACTGATGGTGTCCTTATAGAAGCTTTCCTTTCTCATGAGGTACTATTTATTGCTTGTAGTTTTGAGTGCCTGAGCTCTTCATGCTCTGTTCAAAAATTCTCCTGTTCCAATGAGTTAAAGGCTATTCCCCAACTACTCATCTAGCAGATCCAGTGCATCTGTCTTTATGTTGAAATCTTTGATCCATGAGCATCAGAGATTTTCCATCTTCTGATATCTTTGTTAATTGCTTAGTTCAAAGATGAGGTTTTATATCATACAAGTCTTTTGCTGGTTGGTTTGATTTTTCCCAGGATATTTTATATTATTTGAGGCTATTGTAAAAGGTATTGTTTCCTTGATTTCTTGGTTCAATTGCCATTTGAATATCAGAGATCTAGTGATTATTATTATTTTTTATTTTCCTAGAATTGTCCAAGTGTTTATAAGCCGTAGGAGTTCCCTGGTGAACTTTCATTGGGTCACTTATGAATACTATCATATCATCTTCAAATGATAAAATATTCATTCATTCTTGAATCTACAGTTGTTCAATTTCCATGAGTTTATAGACTTTCTGTTGTCTGTCATATAGAGCTGTACAGAGTGGCGACCTTATAAAATTCAGGAAGTGATATAAATTTTTGTATCTGTTGTGACTTGGTTTTTTTCTCTGATTATGAGATCAATTTTTGCAAAAGTTCCACCAGGTGAATAGAGGTTATATTCTTTTTAGTTTGGTTAAAATGTTTCATAAATATCTGGTTAGGCCTTTGGTTTATAACCTTTCTTGGATCCAGTATTTCTGTGTTTAGTCCTTGTCTAGATGACATGTCCATTTGGGAAATTGGAGTATTGAAGTATCCCAATGTCCTGTGTGAGTGTCCCTAGGTGATTTAAGCAGCAGTACTGTTTCCTTTACAGAAATGTGT
>NW_021620887.1:0-3019 GCF_004785775.1 Grammomys surdaster | reverse complement strand
CAGACTGACCTTGAACTCAGAGATCTGCATGACTCTGTCTCCTGAGTGCTGGGATTAATGGTAGGGTCAAATATACCTGGACCTACATTTTGTACACCTGAATCCCTCTCTGTTCTAGCCTGGCCTTGAATTCAAAGATCTCATTGCCTGTCTCCTGCTGTGTTCCACCAGGCCTGACACAAAAGGTTTCCATGGCCACTATTCTTCAAGATCTGGATCAAAAGCCTGTGCTTCTAGCCTCACTTTCTGGATAACTAGCGTGCACTCTCATGCTGGACTGTTTTCATTCTACAATTAAAGTCTAAATTAAAACAGTAACCGGCTTAAAGCACCAAATACGACATAACTATTCCGTGTTGAACTGCAAATACAAATAACAAGCGTAGCTCTATGGGATCTTTCCATGAGATCATCACCCCCTTGATCTGGATATTCCTTTCAACATGGCAGTCAGCTCCTTTTCTCTTCCTAGTGCTCCTTTATTACTTGAACTTCATTTCTTTTTCCACTAACAGCTTGCTAATCTTCATCAAGACACTCTTCATGAGAATAACCCAGAGAATGTAGTACTTGCAGGTCTTATGTTAGACTTCTCTGTTAACATGATTAATCTGATTTTGATCACAGTAGCATTGGCCTCCTCAATCTCTCTGTCAAGGGCAAAAAGCAGCCATATTGTTCACCAAAATATGACAAACACTGACTCCAGCCCTTATACTAATGGCCTTCTCCTCTCAAATCCCTTGAGAAAGGCTGCTACAATTTAAATCACTCTCAGCATAGGTATCTTCCATATTCCTACTAGGATGGCCCAAAAGCACAACTGAAAGCATTGCACCACACTCCAAATCCAAAGTACCCAACTCCACATTCTACCTAACAAACACACAATCAGGCCTATTACAGCAATAGCCCAATAATGACACCAACATCTCTCTTAGGATTTCCATTAGGGTGAAGAGACAGTATGACCAAACCTACTTTTAAACAGGACAACATGTATTGGGCTGGCTTACAGGTTCAGAGTTTCTAACCATTATCATCATGGCATGAAGCCTGGCATTATCCAGATGAGAATGACCTTGGAGGAGTTGATAGTTCTACATCTTGTTGTGAATTCTAAAAGTCTGTCTCAAGGGTAGCCAGAGGGAGGTCTCTGTCCCTAACCCCATGGTGACACCCTTCAGCCAATAAAGCCAATCTATTTCAACAAGACCTCAACTCTTAATAGTGCCAGTCCTTGGTCCAAACATACTCAAATGACCTCCCCCAGGAGAGCTAAAACAATCAGGTGCAATAAAGAAACTTGTGGAGTTATCCTTATACATGGTTTTGAATTAAAATACAGAGCAATAGTAAAATATTCATCCAAATGCCCTTGCTGATCATTATAAAAACATCTGACAGTTTGATTTTCCTTCAGATTTTTAGAAATCACCTCTCCTATCTAATTGGCATCATAAATGTGAGATCCAATATCAGTTGTATCTCTAATCCATTCAGGTATCAGGTCTCATTTTGCATTTAATGTCTAATCCCCTTTTCACATTCTGCATCAGTACATACAAAAGACAAACCTAACACCCATAGTTTTCATATTTTTAAATCTTAATAATATTCTAATTGGGACTGATGTCAATCCTTGCAAACAATCAGTAAAGGAATTCTTTGTGAGTTATGTAATTTTAATAAGAGAATTGGACCTCTTTTTCTGAGAATTCATCCCATTTATCTGAAGCATTGAATGCTGAGAAATGACAGAGAGCCTAGAGTTGATCATCCAGTACAATCTGGCTTTATAACTCAGTCTATTCACCTTTACCTAGCAATAAATCCTGGGACATATCAATGCCACTTCCCAATTTATTGTTTGGTAGTCATAGGTTCCTCTTTATGCAATTTTTATCATGAAACTGAAAACAAGCTTCCAATATTGCTGTTGTGGAACATTTCCAGTCTTTTGGAATAATTCTATTCTGTTTTTGCTTTATAAGTTGACAAAGATGTTTTTGGCAATGGCTCAGTCCCCAAAGTCTGAGCTATGTTTCTGATCAATAGTGTGTGCACTCAATCAACCATCAGGGTTTGACATTTATATGATTTTGTGTGGTTTGTGGGTTGAATCAGGAATCAGAATACAAGATGTTAGCACTTGTTCTGTCAACCAAGCTATGTCTATAGTATTGTCCTATACACTGTGCCTGAGCCTCACCACTACTGACTATTTTATTGTTAAGAAAGGATCCCATGGTATAGCTCAGAGGGGCCTGTGAGGAATCCTGCTTTGGTGACTTTGGCACTGAGAGGAGAGCCCCTCACCCAGCCTAAGGGCTTTTTCATTGGTGGCTACAATATTGATCTTCCTCTGTCAACACATCTCCAGACTGTTGTGAGCACCTGGTACCTGCACCTCTCCCTCCTAAGGCCCCTTGGGGTACCATTCAAATGCTAAGCACACAGCTTCATGAGTGCACCCCCTAATGCACACTAATTTTGGCACCTGCCCTTCAGGCTCTCACAGGATGTGATTTCAAGCATCTCTACATGATGAGATAGGAGATCTTTCCTCTTCCACATTCTTCCTGATCTGATTTTCAACAGGTTTTAATGGCTAATATTGCTGAATTATGCAAGCTTGAGGTAGGATGAGACATTCCTGGGCAAGGTCTGAAGGGAAACAGTCAGTTAAATTCAGAAAAACACATGACTTAGGTGTTTCTGATCAAGTCTAGAGCAAACTCTGGCTTTGGAAAGTGGAGGTTCCCAATGTCTGTGACCCAGAAAACACCCTTATAAGGATGCCTCAGCTTCCTAACTGTACAGGGAGAAAATTAGCAGGGAGGCAAAGGGTGTTCCCCATGACATCAGCAGCCCCTTCTTTGGACATTCCATTGTATCCTGGAGAGTTCTTGGCATCCCTTGTGATGTCACCAGTGTTGTAGTGACACTAAGTGCACTGAGCTCTCTCACTCAGTGTCTACAGCATATGTCCCTAGACATGATTTCCCGACTGAGGAGA
>NW_021620886.1:7669-22987 GCF_004785775.1 Grammomys surdaster | reverse complement strand
ACATAATATGTAATAATTATAGTTTTTCACTAATATTTATTGACAATATATTCTTTCCTCATAAAATATATACTAATTATAGTTTTATAAGTTTTATAATATATTTTATATTATGAAGAAATAATATTTCACATATATATGTATATAATAAACATACATGCTTATCAAAATGGCTTAGGTGAATAGTCCCAACCTAAAAAAACTCAATACTTATCGATAATAGATTCATTACTCATATATTATTTCACTTTTATTGATATATATCAGTAAACATATATATTTATATTACATATGAAAATATATCATATATTGTAATTATGTACATAAGTCCATATTTTTATAAGTTAGATATAAATATATAACATATATTTACAAATATATATAAATAATTATATACATATGCATATATTATAAACACATTATACAATCCTATATAAATATACATTATTTATATATCATATATTTTACATATGTAATTAGCATATATATCATATATTGATTACAGCTTTCAGTCACATTTATCGATAATATATTCCTTACTCCTATCATACTTATGTGTTATACTTTTACATATTATATTTTATACCCATATTTCCCAGCTGCCTCCATCTTGAATTCACTTCCTGTATTTCTCTCATTTGGAAATCAGGTTTCTCAGACAAAAAAATCTAATGGAAACCAGGTCAAAGTTGAAAGCTGAAGTGAAATCAATATAAAAAATAATATAAACAATGTAATCCACATAACCAATATAATCAATATGAAAAATAAACACAACAGAGTGAGAAGAGTTCCAATTGCATGAAGTTCTGCCTCTCTTCCAATGGTGAAAATCTCCATCCCTTATGTTTAAATAATCATATAGGCACAATATGTGAAACGTTATTGAACTATCCAAAAATAAAAAAAGGACATATTGAATTTCTTCATTGCCATTACTCATTTTCAGATGAAAATTTGTTACTGATATGTAAATGTAATATAAATATAATATTCAATAATTAATAGATAAGGATATTTTAACTTATGTCATATCATATTATATTTAACATTATTATATAATATCATATTATATAATAATATTAATGCATATTATAGTGTATAACATTTGCATAATATTATCCAATAATAAATAAAATATATTCGCATTGGTCATTATCCGTTTTCAGGTTGAATTTTTTTAAATTGTAAATGTAACATAAATAAAATATCCAATAATAAATGAAGGTATCATATTATATTAAATATATCATAGTATATTTAATATTACATTGTTATTATAAATTAATATATTATATACTAATATTAATATATCAGTATGCTCTATTGTATAGAGTGTATTTTACGATTTAAAAAAGGATATATTAAATTTGTTCATGGAAATGATCCAATTTAAGATTGTTATCTTAATATATTAATATATATTACATATTATTATAATATTATAATATTATATTATATATTAATATATTAGTATATATTATTAATTGTATATAATATATAATGTGTATTATATTATATATTGTATATACCATATAATATATTATATACTTCCATATAATATATATTTATATATATTAAATAATACTTAATATATAATATAATAATATATAATACAAAAAGTAATGTATAATGTAATGATATTGTATATTATATTAATATATAATATATATTATATAATATGTTAATATTCATATATTATTATGATACATTCTATATGTTATCCAATAATAAAAAACAATATATTAAATTTGTTCATGGCAATCATACTTATTCAGATCTTAACTTTTTTCTGAAAAGTAAAGGTAAATGAAATGTCAATAAAGTATCCAATAATAAATAAGACTAGGTAAAATTTATCATATTTTATCATATTATACTATATACTATTATATATTAATTCATTATATAGCAACATTAATATATTATTGTAATCTATTATATTATCCAATAATAAATGAGAATATATTGAATTTCTTCGTGTCTGTTACACAGTTTCAGTTGATAATAAGATAAGCTTCAGCCATAGGACAGCGTCTATACATTGGGTGTTCATATATGACTGTCTTCTTGTGTGACTTCTCATTGAATTTGATTCCTTTTATTAATACAGAAAATAAAAAGATAAATAGTGAATAAACGATTGACAATTATTCACAAATAACTGCGAATACTGATCCAGCATCCACCACTGATGATCAATATCTGTGATCAATACTCTATTAGCTACAGGTCAGGGTTCACTCTATTTATTATTATTATTCCTGTTATTATTTTACTCACCAAATTTTATTCTTTGTTTTCTTGACTGGGATGGTGAGCAGGTGTCGCCTCAAGAGCATGACGTCGTGAGCGTGACATTGAACATGTGACGTCACGGATGCGACATGAGAATGAATCATGGGTATGGTATCATGGGTCTGACACGGGTGTGACACCATGGGAGTGAAATCGAGGGGGTGACATCACGGAGGTGACATCACGTGTATCACGTGTGTGACATCACGGGTGTGGCATGAAGGATGTGAAATCACGAGTGTGGAATCGCAGCTGTGACATCATGGCTATGACATCATGGGTATGACATCATGAGTATGACATCATGGGTATGACATCACGTTGTGACATAGGTATGATATAGTGAGAATCATGGGTGTGGCATCATGAGTGTGACATCATGGCTATGACATCACGTTGAGACATCATGGGTATGACATCGTGGGTATTACATCACATGTATGACATCATGGGTATGACATGGTAAGAATCATGGATATGACATCACGAGTATGACATCATGAGTGTGACATCACGGGTATGACATCAGGCTGTGACATCATGGGTATGACATCTCGGATGTAACATCACGGGTATGACATCATGGGTATGACATCATGGGTATGACATGAGTATGATATGGTAAGAATCATGGATGTGACATCATGAGTATGACATCATGGCAATGACATCATGGGTATGAAATCATGTTGTGATATCATGGGTATGATATTAGAGGTTGACATCATGGGAATGACATGGGTATGATATGGTAAGAATCATGGATGTGACATCATAAGTATGAAATCATGAGTGTGACATCATGGGGATGACACCATGGGTGTGACATCATGGCTATGACATCATGGCTATGGCATCTTGGGTATGACATCACGGACATGACATCATGGGTATGACATCAGGGGTTGACATCATGGGTATGACATCAGGGGTTGACATCATGAGTATGACATCATGGGTATGACATCATGTTGTGACATCATGGGTATGAGGTATGACATCATGGGTGTGTCATCATGGGTGTGACATCACGTTGTGACATCACGGGTATGATGTCACGGGTATGACATCACGCTGTGACATCACACTGTGACATCACGGGTATGACATCACGGGTGTGACATCACAGACATGAAATCACGCTCTGACATCACGGACATGACATCACGAGGTATCTCTGGGAAGGCAGACGTCTTCCACAACTGACACAGGAAGAGAATCCACACTCCCCTATAGCAGGCGAGCAGATAGTGAGTCATGGCAGTGACATTATAATCGATAGATATGAATATACATCTGTTAATATCTATATGTGTGTTCTATAGCCTATATAATGTAATGTATATTATATAACAACATAGTATGTGAATATAATTTTGACTCTTAATATGTTAATAATTATTATATTAATCAATATTATATACTGATATAATCAATTGTATATTGATTATATCAAATATTATAATGATCAATATTATATTTTGATATGATTATATTATATGGTAATGTATATAGTGTAATATATAGAACCATACATATAAAATATGGTACAAACTATGTATATGACACACTACACAATAGGGTAAAATATATTAATATAACATCAATATATATCTTAATATATATCTCAATATATATCTTAATTAATACAGTATATCATATTAATATAGTTATATTGTTATGTTAGATAATGAATTATAATAATTATGAATTATAATAATAATATATATAGTATATAATAATATATGATATAGTAATAATACATAATATATAATAATATATAATAATAATGGCTTATAATAATTATAATGTATAATATAGTATATGTAATATACTACAAAGTATTATATACATATCTTATATTATATATTATAATTTTATATAATATATTATATATAATATGATGTTATATTATATATAATATAATATATAATATAATTTTATATAATATATATTATATATAATATGATTTTATATATAATATTATATATATTAATATAATTATAATATTATATAGTATAATATAATCATAATATAATCATAATATAATATATAATATACTATGAATATGTAAATATAATATATAAATATAATATTAATATATAATGTAAAATATATTATATATTACATATATGTATATATACTTATAAAAATTTATGTACAAATTTATATAAATTTATATATATGCGTTTATATAAATTTATATTATATAATATATATGTATATATGTATATATATACATATATATAATGTTTATATGTATATATATGTATATATATACATATATATAATGTTTATATGTATGTATAAATTCCCTCCAACTACCCCCACCATATCAGGCCATATTTCATCTGGCTTCGAGTGTGTTTACGGCATACATACATGTTGTTCAATGCACGTGGCTCATGACCAAGTGTGCCAGGACACAGGGTTCCATAGGAGGTTTATTCAGGAGATCGAGCAAAGGTGATGGCGAGGAGGGAGGGTAAGGCAGAGAGGTCACGTGGTTTATGCCTATTTATATGAAATATACTAAATACATACTGACTGTATACGTTAAACATGCCGTATACATGAAATGCACCATATATATTAAAAGCTCCATATACACTCAATACACTGTATACGTTAAACACACTGTATACATGAGATACACCGTATTTGTTAGAGACGCTGTGCATGGTAGATAGGCTACCAACAATACATACACTGTACATGATAAATATGCCGTGTACATTAAACATACTGTATACGTGAACTATATTATATAAATTAAATCTCACGTATAAATTAAATATAACGTGTAAATTAAATATGACAAGTTAAATATCCCAGGGGAGAACAGGGCAACAGCATGTGGGGAAGATAAAAGTCTGACCCTATGGAGGTGCTGGTTTGTTTATCTTTGTTTTGGGGCCAGGCGGGTTAGCTCAGGTTAGCCTACGACTATGGAAGTTCCCTGGGAGAGGGGCGGTGTCAGAACACGGTGATCAGGATCAGCAGAGAAAAATTTTGGTCACTTACAATGATGTATATAATATTTAATATATAGATAACACTGTTATTATAAAATATATTATGTAGAGTATAATATTAATATTAATTAATATCATATTAATAAATATATTAATTAAATAATATTCATATAATAATATAATATAATGTAATATAATAATATTATAATAAACATAATAATAAATATAATAAACATAATGATATATAATGCATATTATAATTAATATTATATCAATTAATATATTAATTAAATAATAATATTACTATAATAATGTAATAGAAACATAATAATATAATATAATATATTATTATATAATAATATAATATAATATTAGAATAAATATAATAATACATATAATAAATGTCATAAATATATGAAATATAATAATATATAATTAATATTATAATATTAATATTAATTAATATTTTATTAACTAACATATTAGTTAAATAATACTAATAATATACTACTATAATAACAATATAATATGATATAATATAATAATATAATATTATAATGAATATAATAATAAATATAATAAAAATAATACAAATAATAAATATAATAAATATAATTATATACAATGGATATTATGATATTAATATTAATTGATATAACATCAATTAATATATTAATTAGATAATCATATCATTAATACAATAATGTAATAATAACATAATAATATGATATATTATAATATATTATAATATGATAATATAATAGTATAATAAATATAATAATATATAATTAATATTATAATGTATTATATTATTGTAATGTTAATATTAGTTAATATTATATTAATTAATATAGTAGTTAAATAATACTAATAATATACTACTATAATAAATAGATAATATGATATAACATAATATAACATAATATAATATAATAAAATATTATAATGAATATAATTAAAATATAATAAATATAATAAATATAATAAATATAATAAATATAATAAATATAATAAATAAATATAATAATATAAATAAATATAAATATAATAATAAATATATATTAATCTAATTTAATATAATATAATATAATATAGTGATATTAATTAATATTAATATTAATAATAATATTAATATTAAGTTTACTATATTATATATACTTTATATATTTTATACTATTATGTTATATATATATTTTAAAATATATTGTACTATTATGCTATATATTATATATAGCGTCTATTTTAATATACATTACGTTATCATATTATGTATATATAATGAATTTAATAAATATGCATTTATACATTGTATTATATCATATATTGTATACATGCATTTATACATTGCACTGTCATGTTATATATACTATATATGTTATGTATATTTACTATATTTTATAGTGCTATATTATATACACATAATAAATTTAATATGTATGTATTAAAATTGAACTATATGCCACGCGATGGTGGCGCTCGCCTTTAATCCCAGCACTTGGGAGGCAGAGTCAGGCGGATTGCTGAGTTCGAGGCCAGCCTGGTCTACAGATTGAGTTCCAGGACAGCCCGGGCTACACAGAGAAACCCTGTCTTGAAAAAATAATTATATATATGACAAAATATCAGAATAATTTATTACTATTACTATTATTGTTATTATTACTACTATTTTCTCTATGTACACACTATATGCTGCTCCTTGCCATGTCTCCCTATAGTTCACAGGGGCACAGAAAGCCACGCGATGGGTAGTCTGTGGTAACCTGTGGCTGAGCAGGTTGCAGCAGGAGAACAGTATCTACCCTGTGAGCACTCTGTGTGTTAGCTGTAGTCTGACTGTGCAGCAGCTGATAACCAGGGCATTACTGATCTCTAAGGCAAGCTGTTGCCATACTATAACATAAGTATACGTATATAGTATATAATATATTATTATATTACACATTATATATTGGATATGGTATATTATCTATTTCACTGACTTACACTGGCTGCTTTGATGAAAATCTATCAACTACAAAAGTGTGGGGTGCATTTCCAGACACTCTAGTCCAGGGCCCTAATGTGTCTATCTTCATACCACTGTCTTGATTTTGATAGCTTTTGAGAACACCTTCAGGTCAGGGAGGCATAAATTACATAAACTGCATACTGTGTCATGCGTATTATATATTACATGAATTTTAAACGACATATTGTTTTATGTAAGTTATATCACACATTATTCTATGTATATATTATTATATATATAAAACGTATATGACATACAGTATATATGGTGAATATGGATTATTCCTATTCAGTTATTTCTGAATTAATATTACCTATGACAGATGACTATTGATAATTCAGCTTTTCTTTATTTCTGATTTCCTATTAACTATGACTGATGACTATTGATTATTCGTGATCATTTATTTCTGAGTTACTATTATCTATGACTGATGACTATTGATATTTCAGGTTTATTTATTTCTGATTTCCTATTAACTATGAATGATGACTATTGATTATTCATGTTCATTTATTTCTGTTTTACTATTAACAACAAATGGTGATTATTGATTATTTCTCTTCATTTATTCCTAACATACTATTATCTATGACTGATGACTATGGATATTTCAGTTTTATTTATTTCTGATTTTCTATTAACTATGGCAGATGACTATGGATTATTCATGATCATTTATTTCTGACTTACTATTATCTACGACTGATGGCTATTGATATTTCAGGTTTATTTATTTCTGATTTACTATTATCTATGACAGATGACTATTGATTATTCATGATCATTTATTTCTGACTTACTATTTTTTTATGATGGATGACTATTGATATTTAAGCTTTATTTATTTCTGATTTACTATTAACTATGACTGATGAGTATTGATTTTTCATTCTCATTTATTTCTGATTTACTATTATCCACGAATGGTGAATATTGATTATTCCTGTTCATTTATTTCTGACTTACTATTATCTATGACTGATGACTATTGACATTTCAGCTTTATTTATTTCTGATTTACTATTAACTATGAATGATGACTATTGATTATTCATGTTCATTTATTTCTGATTTATAATTATCCACGAGTGGTGAATATTGATTATTATTGTTCATTTATTTCTGACTTGATTTTATCTATGAATGAAGACTATTGATATTTCAGCTTTATTAATTTCTGATTTCCTATTAACTATGACTGATGACTATTGATTATTCATGTTCATTTATATCTGATTTACTATTATCCACGAATGGTGAATACTGATTATTCATGTTCATTTATTTCAGACTTAATTTTATCCACGATTTGTGAATATTGATTATATCTGTTCATTTATTTTTGACTTACTATTATCTATGACTGATGACTATTGATATTTCAGCTTTATTTGTTTCTCATTTGCTATTAACTATGACTGATGATTATTGATTATTCATGTTCCTTTATTTCTGATTTACTATTATTCAGAAATGGTGAATATTGATTATTCATATTCATTTATCTGACTTACTATTATCTCTGACTGATTACTATTAATATTTAAGTTTTTTTCTGATTTACCATTAACTATGAATGATGACTATTGATTATTCATGTTCATTTATTTCTAATTTACTATTAAACACAAATTGTGATTATTGATTATTCCTTTTAATTTATTTCTAACATACTATTAACTATGACTGATGACTATTGATATTTCAGCTTTATTTTCTTCTGATGTCCTATTAACTATGACTGATGACTATTTGTTATTCATGTTCATGCATTTCTGGTTTACAGTTGATGACTAATGATTATTCACTTTCATTTATTTCTGATTTTCTATTATCCCCAAATAGTGATTATTGATTATTGCTGTTCATTTATTTTGACTTACTATTATCTATGACTGATGACAATTGATATTTCAGCTTTATTTATTTCTGATGTCCTATTAACTATGACTGATGACTATTGATTATTAATGTTCACTTATTTTTGATTTATTATTATCCACAAATTGTGAATATTGATTATTCGTGTTCATTTTTTTTCTGACTTACTATTTCTATGACTGATGACTATTGATATTTCAGCTTTATTTATTTCTGATTTCCTATTAACTATGACTAATGACTATTGACTATTCATTTTCATTTATTTCTGATTTACTCTTTTCCATGAATGGTAAATATTGATTATTCCTGCTCATTTATTTCTGAGTTACTATTTTCTGTGATTGATGACTATTGATATTTAGGATTTCATTATTTCTGATTTCCTCTTAACTATGAATGATGATTATTGAATATTCATGTTCATTTATTTCTGATTTACTTTTATCCATGAATTGTGAACATTGATTATTTCTGTTCCTTTATTTTTGACTTACTATTATCTATGACGGATGACTATTGATATTTCAGTTTATTAATTTCTGATTTACTATTAATTATGACTGATAACTATTGATTATTCATGTTCATGTATTTCTGATTTACAATTACCAACGAATGGTGAATATTGATTATTCCTATTCATTTCATTGTTACTTAGTATTTTTGATGACTGATGACTATTGATATTTCAGCTTAATTTATTTCTGATTTCCTATTGACTATGACTGATGACTATTGATTATTCATGTTGATTTATTTCTGATTTACTATTATCCACGAATGGTGAATATTGATTACTCCTGTTGATTTATTTCTGAATAACTGTTATCGGTGACTGATGACTATAGATATTTCAGCTTTATTAATTTCTAGTTTCCTATTAACTATGACAGTTGACTCTTGATTATTCACTTTTAATTATTTCTGATTTAATACTATCCACGAATTGTGAATATTGATTATTCATGTTAATTTATTTCTGATTTACTATTATTCACATATGTTGATTATTGATTACTCATGTTCATTTATTTCTGACTTACTATTTTCTTTGACTGATGACTACTGATATTTCAGCTTAATTTATTTCTCATTTACTATTAACTATGACAAATGAATATTGATTACTCATGTTCATTTATTACTGATTTACTATTGTCAATGAATGATGAATATTGATTATTCCTGTTCATTTATTTCTGACTTACAATTTTCTATGACTGATGACTATTTATATTTCAGCTTTATTTTTTTCTGATTTACTATATAATTTGTCAGATGAATATTGATTATTCATGTTCACTTATTTCTGATTGATTATTTTCTGTGAATTGTGAATATTGATTATTCATGTTCATTTATTTCTGACTTATTATTACCTATGATGGATGACTATTGATATTTTAGCTTTATTTATTTCTGATGTCCTATTAACTATGACTGATGACTATTGACTATTCATGTTCATTTATTTCTGACTATCTATTATCTATGACTGATGATTATTGATTGTTCATATTCATTAATTTCTGACATATTATTATCTATGATTGATGACTCTGGATATTTCAGCTTTATTAATTTCTGATTTCCTATTAACTATGACTGATGACTCTTGATTATTGATTTTTATTTATTTCTTATTTACTACTATCCACGAATTGTGAATATTGATTATGCATGTACAATTATTTCTGATTTACTATTATCCAAGAATTGTGAATATTGATTACTCCTCTTCATTTATTTCTCACTTACTATTATCGATGAATGACGACTACTGATATTTACGCTTTATTTATTTCTGTTTTCCCATTAAGTATGAGTGATGACTATTGATTATTCATGTTCATTTATTGCTGATTTACTAGTATCCACGAATGGTGAATATTGGTTATTCCTGTTTATTTATTTCTGATTTACAATTATTTATGACTGATGACTATTGATATTTCAGGTTTATTTATTTCTGATTTACTATTATCTATGAAGTGTAACTATTGATATTTCAGCTTTTTTTATTTCTGAATTACTATTAACAAGGATTGATGACTATTGATTATTCATGTTCATATATTTCTTACTTTCTATTATCAATGACTGATGATTATTGTCTATTCATGTTCATTCATTTCAGATTTTCTATTATGTATGACTGATGTCTATTGATATTTCAGCTTTATTTATTTCTGATTTCCTATTAACTATGACTTATGATTATTGACTATTCATTTTCATTTATTTCTGATTTACTATTTTCCACGTATGGTGAATATTGATTAATGTTCCTCACTTCTTACTGAATTATTATTTTCTGTGACAGATGACTATTGATAATTAAGCTTTATTTTTTTCGGATTTCCTCTTAATTATGACTGATGACTATTGATTTTTCATGTTCATTTACATCTGCTTAACTATTATCCAGGAATGGTGAATATTGCTTATTCATGTTAATTTATTTCTGACTTACTATTATCTGTGACTGATGACTATTGATATTTCATCTTTATTTATTTCTGATTACATATTAAGTATGACTGATGACTTTTGATTATTCATGTTCATTTATTTCTGATTTACAATTATCTACAAATGACGAATGTTTATTATTCCTGTTCATTAATTTCTGACTTACTGTTATCTATGATAATGAATATTGATATTTCATCTTTATTAATTTCTGATTACCTATTAACTATGTCTGATGAATATTGAATATTCATGCTCATTTATCTCCGCTTAAATATAATCCACGAATCGTGAATATTCATTATTCCTGTTCATTAATTTCTGACTTATTCTTATCTATGTCTGGTAACTATTGTTATTTCAGCTATATATTTCAGGTTTATTATTATCTATGACTGATGATTATTGATTATTCCTGTTCATTTATTTCTGGTTTATTATTATCCAACAATGGTTAATATTGATTATTCCTGTTCATTTATTTCTGACTTACTATTATCTATGACTTATGACTATTGATATTTCAGCTTTCTTTCTTTTTTTATTGGATATTTTATTTACATTTCATATGTTATCCCCTTACCCATCCCCCACCCACCCGGGAACCCCCCATCCCCTTACCCCTTCTCATTCTTCTCTGTGGATGTAACCCCCACCTACCCCCCCACTCCCACTTCCCCACCCTGAAAATTCCCACCCCCTGGGGCGTCCAGCCTTCATGAGGTCAAGGATCTCATCTTCCACCTGTGCCCGGCAGGGCCCTCTACTCTTACATATTCAGCTGAAGCCCTGGATCCCTCCATAAGTGCTCCCAGGCTGGTGGTTAGGACCCTGGGAGCTGTGGTTGGTTGGTTTTGTTGCTCTCCTCATGGTGCCACAAACCCTTTCAGCTCCTTCAGTCCTCACTCTAACTCCTCCATTGAGAACTCCTCATGATCAGTTCAATGGCTAGTTGTGAGCATCTGCCTCTGAATATGTCAGACTCTTGAAGGCCTCTGAGGAGACATCCATATCAGGCCCTTATCGGCATGTACTTCCTGACTTCCACATCAGCATCTACCTTTGGTGACTGCATATGGGGTGGATACTCAGGTGGAAAGGTCTTCAAATGGCCCCTCCTTCAGTTTCTGTCCCTCACTTTCTCTCCATGTTTGCTCCCTTGAGTATTTTGTTGCTCCTTCTAAGAAGGACCAAATCACCCCCACTTGGTCTTCCTTCTTCATGAGCTTCATGTGGCCTGTGAGTTGCATCTTGGGCATTTCAAGGTTCTGGGCTAATATTCAAAAATCAGTGAGTGAATACCATGTGTGTTCTTTTGTGATTGGCTTACTTCACTCAGGATGATAATTTCTAGTTCCATCCATTTACCTAGGAACCTCTCGAATTCATTGTTTTTAATAGCTGAGTAATATTCCATTGTGTAAATATACCACCTTTTTTGAATCCATTACTCAGTTGAAGGACATCTGGGTTCTTTCCAGCTCCTGGCTATTATAAATAAGGCTGCTATGAACATAGTTGAGCATATGTCCTTGTTATATGTTCGAGCATCTTTTGGGTATATGCCTAGGAGTGGTATAGCTGGATCCTCAGGTAATGTTATGTCCAATTTTCTGAGGAACCGCCACACTGATTTCCAAAGTGGTTGCACCATCTTGCAGTCCCACCAACAATGGAGGAGTGTTCCTCTTTCTCCACACCCTCGCCAGCATCTACTATCACCTGAGTTCTTAATCTTAGCCATTCTGACTGGTGTGAGATGGAATCTCAGAGTTGTTTTGATTTGCATTTCCCTGATGACTAAGGACATTGAACATTTCTTTAGGTGCTTCTCGGCCATTCGAGTTTCTTCCATTGAAAATTCTTTGTTAAGCTCTATACCCCATTTTTTAATAGGGTTATTTGGTTGTCCGGTGTCTACTTTCTTGAGTTCTTTGTATATATTGGATATTAGCCCTCTATCAGATGTAGGATTGGTAAAGATCTTTTCCCAATTTGTTGGTTGTCGTTTTGTCCTATTGACAGCGTCCTTTGCCTTACAGAAACTTTGCAATTTTATGAAGTCCCATTTGTCAATTCTCGATCTTAGAGCATATGCCATTGGTGTTCTGTTCAGGAACTTTTCCCCTGTGCCCAAGTATTCGAGGGTCTTCCCCACCTTCTCTTCTATTAGTTTCAGTGTATCTGGTTTTATGTGGAGGTCCTTTATCCACTTAGATTTGAGCTTTGTACAAGGAGATAAGAATGGATCAATTTTCATTCTTCTACATGTTGTCCTCCAGTTGAACCAGCACCATTTGTTGAAAATGCTGTCCTTTTTCCACTGGACAGTTTTAGCTCCTTTGTCAAAGATCAAGTGACCATAGGAGTGTGGGTTCATTTCTGGGTCTTCAATTCTATTCCATTGATCTTCCTGCCTGTCTCTGTACCAATACCAGGTATTTTTTTCACTATTGCTCTGTAGTACAGCTTAAGGTCAGGAATGGTGATTCCTCCAGAGGTTCTTTTATTGTTGAGAATAGTTTTCGCTATCCTGGGTTTTATATCCCAGGAATGCAGGGATGGTTCAATATTCGGGAATCCATCAATGTAATCCACTATATAAACAAACTTAAAAAAAAAACCACATGATCATCTCACTAGATGCTAAGAAATCATTTGACAAAATTCAACATCCCTTCATGATAAAAGTCTTGGAAAGATCAGGAATTCAAGGCCCCTACCTAAACATAGTAAAAGCAATTTACAGCAAACCAGTAGCCAACATCAAGCTAAATGGAGAGAAACTTGAAGCAATCCTACTAAGATCAGGGACTAGACAAGGCTGCCCACTCTCCCCCTACCTATTCAATATAGTACTGGAAGTCCTAGCCAGAGCAATTAGACAACAAAAAGAAGTCAAAGGAATATAAATAGGAAAGGAAGAAGTCAAAATATCGCTATTTGCAGATGATATGATTGTATACTTAAGTGACCCCCAAACTTCCACCAGAGAACTCCTAAACCTGATAAACAACTTCAGCAAAGTGGCTGGTTATAAAATCAACTCAAACAAATCAGTAACCTTCCTCTACATGAAAGATAAACAGACTGAAAAAGAAATTAGGGAAATGACACCCTTCACAATAGTTGCAAATAATATGAAATACCTTGGTGTGAATCTAACCAAGCAAGTGAAAGACCTGTACGGCAAGAAATTCAAGTCCCTGAAGAAAGAAATCGAAGAAGGTCTCAGAAGATGGAAAGATCTCCCATGCTCATGGATTGGCAGGATTAATATAATAAACATGGTCATCTTGCCAAAAGCAATCTACAGATTCAATGCAATCCCCATTAAAATCCCAACTCAATTCTTCACAGAGTTAGAAAAGGAAATTCTTTATTTATTTCTGATTTCTTATTAACTATGACTGATGACTATTGATTATTCATGTTCATCTATTTCTGATTTACTATTCTCTACGTATGATGAATATTTATTATTCCTATTCATTAATTTCTGATTTACTATTTTCTATGACTGTTCACTATTGATATTTCATCTTTATTTATTTCTGATTTCCTATTAACTATCACTGATGACTATTGATTATTCATGTTCATTGATTCCTGATTTACTATTATAAATGATTGGTGATTATTGATTATTCATGTTCATTTATTTCTGACTTAGTA
>NW_021620886.1:5013-7659 GCF_004785775.1 Grammomys surdaster | reverse complement strand
TTTGCTATTTTTGGACAATGGTGAATATTGATTATTCCTTTTTATTTATTTCTGACTTGTTCTTATCTATGACTGATGACTATTGATATATCTGCTTTATATATTTCTGGTTTATTACTATCTATTAATGATGATTATTGATTATTCATGTTCATTTATTTATGATTTAATATTATCCACGAATGGTGAATACTGATTTTTCCTGTTCATTTATTTCTGACTTACTATTATCTATGACTGATGATGATTGATATTTCAGCTTTACTAATTTCTGATTTCCTATTAACTACAACTGATGAATATTGATTATTCATGTTCATTTATTTCTGCTTAACTATTATCCACGAATGGTAAATACTGATCATTCCTGTTCATTTATTTCTGATTTACTATCATCTATGACTGATGACTAATGATATTCCAAGTTTATTTATTTCTGATTTCCTATTAATTATGACTGATGACCATTGATTATTCATGTTCATTTATATGTGATTTACTATTATCCATGAATGCTGAATATCGATTGTTCCTGTTCATTTATTTCTGAATTACTATTAACTATGACTACTGACTAATGATATTTCAGCTATATTTATTTCTGATTTCCCATGAACAATGACTGATGAATATTGATTATTCATATTCATTTATTTCTGATTTACTATTATCCAGCAATGGTGAATATTGATTATTCATGTTCATTCATTTCTGACGTACTATTATCTATGACTGATGACTATTGATATTTCAGGTTTGTATATTTCTGATTTACTATGAAATATGACTGATGACAATTGATTATTCATGTTCATTTTTTTCAGATTTACCATTATCCACGATTAGTGAATACTGATTATTCATGTTCATTTATGTCTGATTTACTATAATCATCCTTTGGTGAATATAGATTATTGCTTTTCATTTTTTCTAACTTACTATTATCTATGACTGATGAATATTGATATTTCAGCTTTATTTATTTCTGATTACCCATGAAGTATGACTGATGAGTATTGGTTATTCGTGTTCATTTATTTCTGATTTACTATTATCCATGAATCGTGAATATTTATTATTCATGTCCATTTATTTCTGATTTACTATTATCTATGACTGATGACTATTGGTATTTCACCTTTATTTATTTATGGTTTACAATTAAATATTCCTGATGACTATTGATTATTCATGTTCATTTATATATGATTTCCAATTAACCAAGAATGGTGAGTATTGATTATTCCTGTTCATTTGTTTCTGACTTACTATTATCTATGATTGATGACTAATGATATTTCAGCTTTTTTTATTTTTGATTTCCTATTAACTATGACTGATGACTATTGAATATTCATGTTCATTTTTTTCAGATTTACCATTATCCATAATGGTGAATGTTGATTATTCATGTTCATTTTTTTCTGATTTACTATTATCAATGATTGGTGAATATTGATTATTCATATTCATTTATTTATGACTATTATCTATGACTGTGACTACTAATATTTCAGCTTTATATTTTTCTGATTTACTATGAATTATGACTGATGACTATTGATTATTCATGTTCATTTATATCTGATATACTAGTATCCACGAATGGTGAATATTGATTATTCCTGTTTATTTATTTCTGACTTACAATTATCTATGACTGATAATTATTGATATTTCAGCTTTATATATTACTGATTTACTATGAACTATCATTGATGACTATCAATTATTCATGTTCATTTTTTTTCAGATTTAACATTATCCTCGAATGGTGGATATTCTTTATTCATGTTCATTTATATCTGATTTAATATTATCCAGGATTCTGAATATTGGTTATTCTTGTTCATTTTTTTCTGACTTACTATTATCTATGACTGTTGATTGTAGATACTTCAGCTTTATTTATTTCTGACTTCCCATGAACTATGACTGATGACTATTGAGTATTCATGTTCAATTATTTCTGATTTACTATTATCCACGAAAGGTGAATACTGATTATTCATGTTCATTCATTTATCATTTAACATTATCAACTATTGGTGAATATTGATTATTCCTGTTCATTTATTTCTAACTTACTATTATCTATGACTGAAGACTATTGATATTTCAGCTTTATATATTTCTGATTTATTATGAACTCTGACTGATGACTATTGATTAATCAAGTTCGTTTGTTTCTGATTTACTATTATCCACGAAGGCAGAATATTGATTATTGATGTTCATTTATTTCTGACTTACAATTATCTATGACTGTTGACTAATGATATTTCACCTTTATATATTTCTGATTTCCTATTAACTATGACATATGACTATTGCTTATTCAAGTTCATTTATGTCTGAATTACTATTATCCATGAATTGTTATTATTGATTATTCATTTTCATTTATTTCTGACTTACTATTATCTATGACTGATGACTATTGATATTTCAGCTTTACTTATTTCTGCTTTCCCATGAACTCTAACTGATGACTATTGATTAATCAAGTTCATTTGTTTCTGATTTAATATTATCCATGAATCCTGAATGTTGATTATTAATGTTTATTTATTTCTGACTTACTATTATCTATGACTGATGACTAATGATATTTCACCTTTATATATTTCTGGTTTACTATGAACT
>NW_021620886.1:0-5003 GCF_004785775.1 Grammomys surdaster | reverse complement strand
ATTTATTTCTGAATTACTATTATCCATAATTTTTATTATTGATTATTGATGTTCGTTTATTTCTAACTTAATATTACCTATGACAGAGGACTAATGATATTTCACATTTATATATATCTGATTTCCTATTAACTATGACATATGACTATTGGTGGTTCATGTTCATTTATTTCTGAAATACTATTATCCATAATTTTTATTATTGATTATTCATGTTCGTTTATTTCTGACTTACTTTTATCTATGACTGATGACTATGATATCTCAGGTTTATTTATTTCTACTTTCCCATGAACTCTAACTGATGAGTAATGATTAATCAAGTTCATTTGTTTCTGATTCACTATTATCCACGAATGCTGAATGTTGATTATTCATGTTCATTCATTTCTGACTTACTATTATCTATGACTGATGACTAATGTTATTTCACCTTTATTTATTTCTGCTTTCCCATGAACTCTAACTGATGACTATTGATTAATCAAGTTCATTTGTTTCTGATTTACTATTATCCATGAATGCTGAATGTTGATTATTCATGTTCATTTATTTCTGACTTACTATTATCTATAACTGATGACTAATGATATTTCACCTTTATGTATTTCTGATTTACTATGAACTGTGACTAATGACTATTGATTAATCAAGTTCGTTTGTTTCTGATTTTCTATTATCCACTAATGCTGAATGTTGAATATTCATGTTCATTTATTTCTGACTTACTATTATCTATGACTGATGACTATTGATATTTCAGCTTTATGTATTTCTGATTTCTTATAAACTATGATCGAAGAGTATTGATTATTCATGTTCATTTATTTCTGATTTACAATTATCCACGAATGGTGAATATTGATTATTCATGTGCATTTATTTCTGACTTACTATTATCTATGAGTGATGACTATTAATATTTCAGCTTTATATATTTCTGATTTATTATGAACTATGACTGACGACTATTGATTATTCATGTTCATTTTTTTATGTTTTTTTCCATTATCCACGAATGGTGAATATTGATTATTCATGTTCATTAATTTCTGACTTACTATTATCTATGACTGATGACTATTGATATTTCAGCTTTTTTTATTTCTGATATCACATGATCTATGACTGATTACTATTGAATTTTCATGTTCATTTATATCTGATTTAATATTATCCACGAATGGTGAGTATTGATTATTCCTGTTCATTTATTTCTGACTTACTATTATTTATGACTGATGACTATTGATATACAGCTTTATATATTTTTGATTTACTATGAACTATGACTTATGACAATGATTTTTCATGTTCATTTATTTCTGCTTTACTATTATCCACGGATTGTTAATATTGATTATTCTGTTCATTTATTTCTGACTTACTATTATCTATGACTGATGAAAATACAAACTTCAGGTTTATTTATTTCTGATTTCCCATGAACTATGACTGATTACTATTTATTATTCCCGTTCATTAATATCTGATTTACTAATATCTACGAATGGTCAATATTGTTTATTGCTGTTCTTTTATTACTGACTTACTGTTATCTATGACTGATGAATGTTGATAATCCAGCTTTAATTATTTTTGATATCACCTAAACAATGACTGATGACTATTGATTTTTCATGTTCATTTATATCTGATTTACTATTATCCGCGAATGGTGAATATTGATTACTCATTGTCATTTATTTCTGACTTACATTTATCTCTGACTAATGAATACTGATACTTCAGCTTTATTTATTTCCGATTTTCCATGAACTATGACCGATGACTATTGATTATTCATGTTCATTTATTTCTAATTTACTCTTATCCACGAATGGTGAATATTGATTATTCATGTTCGTTTATTTCTGACTTACTGTAATCTATGACTGATAACTATTGATATTTCCGGTTTATTTATTTCTGACTTCCTATTAACTATGACTGTTGACAATTGATTTTTCATGTTCATTTATTTCTGATTTACTATTATCCACAAATGGTGAATATTGATTATTCATGTTCATTTATTTCTGACTTACTATTATCTATGACTGATGACTATTGATATTTCAGCTTTATATATTACTGATTTACTATGAAGTATGACGGATGACTATTGATTATTCACGTTCATTTATTTAAGATTTACTATTATCCAGAAACGATAAATATTGATTATTCATGTTCATTTGTTTCTGATTGATATTAGGTATGACTGATGAATATTGATATTTCAGGTTTATTTAATTCTGATATCACATGACATATGACTGATTACTATTGATTATTCATGTTCATTTATATCTGATTTTCTATTATCCATGAATGGAGAATATTGATTATCCCTGTTCATTTATTTCTGATTTACTATTATCAACTATTGATGAATAATGATTAATCCAGTTCATTTATTTCTGGCTTACTATTATCTATGACTGATGACTATTGATATTTCAGCTTTGTTTATTTCTCAATTCTTATTAACTATGACTGATGACTATTGATTATTCATTTTCACTTATATCTGATTTAATATTATCCACTAATGGTGAATATTGATTATTCCTTTTTATTTATTTCTGAATTACTATTATCTATGACAGATGACTATTGATATTTCAGCTTTTTTATTTCTGATTTTCTATTAACTATCACTCATGACTATTGATTATTCATGTTCATTTTTTTCAGATTTACCATCATCCACGAATGTTGAATATTGATTATTAATGATCATTTATTTCTGATTTACTATTATCAGCGATTGGTGAATATTGATTATTCATGTTCATTTTTTTCTGACTTACTATTATCTATGACTGATGACTATTGATACTTTAGCTTTATAATTGTCTCTGCAAAAAATAAAAAATTAGATTATGGGGGTATACCAAGCCAAAGGACCTTAGAACTATCCAATGCCAAAATACCCATAATCTAGTCCAGACTCAACAAAGCTCACAATCCTAAATGTCCTTTGCTCCTCCTAAACTCTCTAAAATTCATTCCAGCATCAGATAAAAGCTTAACATCAGATCACATATGTACAACATCATAGGTTATATATAAACATTTCAAAACTTCACAGTGTTGATACTCCTTCAAATGAAGAATAAAATCCAACTGCAAAAATTTAAATTCCTGTATTAACTTTACTGATGTCCAACTCTTTTCAGGTTTGCAAAGTATAATCCACTTGTGCTGTATAAAAGAAACTGTCACCTTTGTCTTGTGCTGGTTCCAATCACTGATAGCTGCTTTCCTCAACAGGCATCCCACAGGGTTCACTGAGGATCATCTGGGCTCTTACAAAAAGATCTTGGGTTTCACATTACAGGTCTAGTTTCTGTGTGACCACAAACTCCTGCCAATAGTACTCCACTGTTCCTGCTCTTCCTTGTGGTCATCCCATTTTACTGGACTCTCAAATACACCCAGTTCTTTTGCTTCCACCAGAAAGCACTTTCACTTTGAACCCCTCCTAGACAGTCTTCAAGGTACCAATCCTCAACTTCATTGTATAACCCCTATCAGTCCTTGGACTTCAATAGACACTGAAGCAGTAATTTCCCCAATGGCTTTACCTCGCCACTCACAATACCTGGACTCAACTGCTCTTCAGGATCCCTTCATTCTTTCAGTACCACCTGGAAGATTCTTACAAATTATCTGGCTGCCTGCAGGAGGGCTATCTCTGGAACACAGCTTCTTGGTGTTCTCATAAAGTACTTCAGGTATACTATACCACAAGGATGACAGTTTCTAAGTCACTGGCAATTTTTTAGCTCTAACTAACTTGATTCAGCTGTCCAGGTAAACTCTACAATTCTGGATTCTAAAGCCATAGCAACATGCCCAAAACTTCCAAGTTCTACCAGTTACTGGTGCTGGAACAAGGCCCCTAGTTCAATGGCATTTATCCCAGCAACCTAGTCTTAATGGTTTGCTCACTGCCTAAGTATTGCTGTAATGAAACATGATCTGTAGTCTAACCTTGAACCCAGAGTTGTGCTTGTATTGCACACTTGATTTGTGCACCACCGTGTTTGGATCTAATCTTTTCTTTACATTTACCAAATAAAGAAAACTATTCTTTTCTTTCTTTGTTCTAGGTTGGCCTTGAACTCAGAAATTACCTTGCTTCGCTCTCTTGGGATTTAAGATGTATACTGTCATGCATAAACAGAAAGTTTTTCAGAGCCAGTATTCTCAAGATCTCTATCCAAAGTTAATGTAATACCACGGCATGATTTGGACCAAAACCCTCTGTTTTCTAGCCCTTGATCTGGATCTCTGATTTTTCTCTCATATATGGATATTAGTTCACAACATATGTAGTCATGTTGACAACTGACAGCAGCCATCCCCGTCCATCTCTTGGCCATTTCAATCAGAATCATATCTTCTTTTGTCCAAATGAAAAAAAATAACTGCAACATTAAAGGGCCTTTATAATATAAACCATCCCTTTCTCAACTGAAAATCTACAAAGAGAATCCCTAGCTGGGGAGGATATTTCCCCCTGGTCAATTCTCATTTCCTTCCATTTAGTATCTTTGGATACATGATAAAACACCATTCTACTTCCTGAATCCCGGTTGTGAACACTATATTTGAACCCCTCCATTTTGGGCTTCAAGTTTCCCATTTTACTCTCCTTCTTGAAATGTTTCCCATAAGAGTGAACAACAGAACAAAGTCTAATCTAGGTCTCTTTGAGGCTCCGTTTATTAATGGTATTAATTTACATCTCTTTAAATTTCCCTCTAGAAAACTCTTAAGGCAAGCACACAAGGAAGCCCTAATCTTCACCAAAATACTAAAAGATATTTTCAAATCCTCATATGAATACTCCTCTCATCTGAAATCTACTATGCCAAGCCGCCTTATTTAAAAACACTCTTTTCACCACTCTCTGCCCTGCTGCTAATAGTTCAGCATATTAACCTCCATTTAAAGCATCCAAACTGCCAGAATCGAATTTCCTACAAACA
>NW_021620885.1:7459481-7537196 GCF_004785775.1 Grammomys surdaster | reverse complement strand
GAGAGGAGAGGAGAGGAGAGGAGAGGAGAGGAGAGGAGAGGAGAGGAGAGTAGGGGTGCATGTATGTAGAAGTCAAAGGTCAACTTTCAGGAGTTGATGTTTCCTTCTACTGTAGAATCTGGCAATAAAACTCATTGTCAAGTATGTGAGGCAAGCACCTTTTACCCACTGGGCCACCTCACCAACCTCCAGTATACATTTTTGTTTGTTTGTTTGTTTGTTTGTTTCAGCCTTTAATGTTCTTCATATAATCTAAACAAAACTCTTCAAGTAGATTCCCAGAAATGAGGTGACCAGTAGAACACTGCTTTGTGTCCACCTGGTACTGTATTCAGTCCTCAATAACAAATAGCAAAACCAAGAGACAAAAGCCAACCAAATAGACAAAGCTAGACTAAGAGCTAAGGAACGCTGAGAACCTGAGAAATGACTTCTCCAAGGAGGGGCACCAATTGTTTATCTTGTACCAAACGGTCAGTCCTGAAAACATAAACTAACATTATATAGAGTAAGCAGATTGAATTTATATGCTTAGGAACACACATGCGTGCACGCTTTTGCACACGTGAGTGCGTGTGCGCACACACATACATACACACACTAAAATTAATGTACATTTTTTAAGAGAATGCTATAGAATTGTAATTTTCCCTTTTTCTTTTTAATCTAATCTGATGCCTCAGCGAGTGACCGGAGGCATCTGTGCAGTAGAAGACCACCTTGTGACTACTGATTTTCTCAGTAAGATTTAGGTTCTTTTTATTATATTCTGTTCCTCTTAAGCATTTTCGAGGAGACAATGTATTTTTAAGTGTTCATTATAGACCACTATTATTGTGTACTTTATAACCATTGTCTCATTAAATAACATAAAGAATCCTACTCAAGGTCCTATTTTATCCATTCTTTTGGCATAAGAAATTGAGTCCAAGACAGATTAAAATAACCTGACCACAGCCAAATCTCCGGTAAATAGAACACAACTTCAAATTCATGTTAACTGGAATCTGAAACTAATGTTTATTTCATAATTTCTACATATCTGTTAACAGTTGATGTGATGAGAAATTTAGCTTTATCAATGGTACAATTTACTAAAAAATAAAGTAATCATATACCTCATACACCAAGAGTCACAACTGCCAATCATATAAAATGAGTAATACATAGTAACTGAGAGCATTGATGCTTATTTTATATAAATGTGTATATTTAATTATATATATATATATATATATATATATATATATATATATATATATATAATATGTATAATTGTTTTTGTTAAACAAAATACATATTGCTGAGTCCATCCAAAATCCTCAAATATGCCCTTCTAAAACACTTCCATGCAAGAAGAAAGGCTGTTGATCTGAACTCCTTCAGTCACTTCTTAGCCCCTAATTGTTAAAAGACACATTAAAAGCAAGTTTACCCTATTTTATCCCGAATTTTCCACCAGTTCTATCTAAATATAAACTATAGTTCAGCAAACTATTTCTTACCATGTCACATAGTAAATACGTTCCCTTATGTGGTATACGGCCTCTTGACTGCTGTATTTAGAAAGCAGCTATAGAGAACATGAAAATGAAGGGCTTAAGTGTGTTCCAATATAGAGTTGTATCTGCTAATACAGCCAGCCAGCTCATGGACTGTAATTTCTCTGTCCCTGATCGAAAAAACCTTCATCTGTCATTTAGGCTAATAAATGAATTTAACCTTTGGTATCTCAGGACTTACAGAACAGGAAGAATAAAAATATCAATGTAGGGTTATCAGGGCCTTAATCTGTTTTTCTTAGTATTTGGTATTTATATTTCACCGATCCTGTAACCCTGAGTTCTTTTATTTGGAACACTGAATACTTCAACCATCTCAGTAAGTGGTGATCCCTGCCATATAATTTTTCCAGATAAAATACAGTAGCGTCTTTATCAACACGTCGTCTCTCATCGCTCAGATGCAGGGTGCAGTGTGTTCTATCGGTGTCGTCAGCAAACACAGAGCATTCAGACTTCGTCACCATGGCCATCTCTCCCATTCTCATGGACAACCATGTGTTCTTTCTGCACTAGTATGATGACATCTCTAACTGGCCTGCTTTATATCTATACATCCCCAGAGTGTACCATACACAGCAGCCAGGAGAATCTTATTAAAGCAGAAGTCGGGCCACATCATCCTTCTCAACACTTCAAATGTTGCCAACACCACTAAGACTTAAAACCAAGTCCTTTAAAGTGACCTCCACAGCCCTCATCTTTCCTGATACCCTTCCCATTCTTGTCTCTTCTACCTCATGCTTGTGTTGTAAGTCATGTTCCAGATAAACAAAACTGACTGCCATAAAGCTGTCCGGCACATTTTGAACAGTGATAACTGTTGCAGCAAGAAATAAAATCCTGTGTGAACTGCCTGCAACTGCAATTTCTTCTGAGGTGACAGAGCACTGTAAAGGGGGAGTTAGGGAATGGAGTAAATAGCTGGGACTCAGGAAAGTCAGGAAAGGAAGAAGTTACAAGGGTTAGTCAGGATCGATGAAATTAGGCCAGAGGAGTCTGCTTGCTGGCAATGGGCAAAGTTGCTATTCTGTCCAGTTCCAAGATCTGGGAGCCAGAGGATTTATTTTGTCAGGTGTAGCTAGGGTAGACAGCAAATTTGTTTCTCCAATTTGCATTTTCTTTAGCAAACACTTTGAGGAAGTTCCCAGTTCATCTTAGCAATGCAGGGTCAAGCTGCAAACAGTCAGCCTTTATTCAGGTTCTAGCAGATGAAGATTAAGCCAAGCCAAGAAGCTTGAAAGAGCCTGGCTTGGGCTGGGTCAGGGATATTCTATTAGCTGTGGCAGATACAGGGCTAGCTGCAGCATCCTACGTGAGATACTTCTGTTGTTTCCGTTGTATAATGGGACAGACAGTTTCTGAAGCGATTGAGGATAAACCCACTAGTATGTGTAAAGCTCAGGAAATGTTATCATTTCTCCTTGAAGATCATTACAATGGAGAAGCTAAGACACACTTTCAAGTAGGGAATATAGAGTCTTGTGCTGTGAGCCAGCAGGATTGTTGAAATGAACAGTGAGGGTCCTCTAGAGCAGTGACAGCATGGTTACAATGCCCCTTTAGTTAGGAGCATCACAGACAAATTTTTCTGGAACACATTGTAGAGGAAGATTAGAATCTACATCTCTCTCACATTTTCCTGAAGCAAATATTTATGGATACAGTAAAAGTTAGAAATTGTGGTAAGGAAAGATCATTGAAAACAAAAATGTAGCATGTGTGTATATATACCCATACATTGGTGTGAAGTGTGATTCCAACCCAATTAAACCAATTTAACCCAAAACCCTGATACACACATATGTGATTAACTGGATGCCTTTTACATCTGTTTGGTTATATGCGCTAAACCAGACAATGTAGATGTAGGAAGAAGTATCCGTGGTTCTAAGCCTCTGAACAGTGGAAGAGGATAGCAGCTGATTTTTAAAAATTATTTATCGTTTTTATCGTTAACAACATCATCTATTATTTTAATACTAATTGTAGAATTGATAAAAAATAATGAAATAAACAATATCCCCAAAGAAAACAGTGCAGTGGGCATTGTGTTCTGATATAAACCTCTAATGTTTAGAAATCTCTACAGGAGTTTTTCCACACAATGCCTCTAATTGATAAATTTTTAATTCCTATTTCTCTGCTTCGCAGCACTGCCATTAAGGGATGCTGATTAATTAAAGAATTTAGGATATTTGGTACATGTTTAGAAGCAAATAGCAGCAAATTTGTAGTAGGACCATTTTTCTATTATGGTCAGTCCAAAGACATTTATGGAAGGCATTTGTGCATTCGTTTCCTCATTAGCAAGGACAGTGATCATCCCTGCACCTTTTAGCCACCAGGAAGATCTATTGTTTCTCTTATTTTCACATACACGTAGACTGAATTAATATTTCACTAACCCTATTCAAGAAAAACCTTTGGAACATTTCTGGATGGATTCTTTGGGGGGAAAAAGTACAGAGTATGCTCTTTCAAGGCAAGGATCGCTCTTCACACACAATGCATTGTACTTGGTTTAATATAAGGAGACAAATCAGATACGCACATTGTATGGATAATGGTCCCATCCAGCAAGCCTTAGAGCACTGTGAGAGAGCAACAGACATAAAATTTCTACTGTACAGTGCCTCACTCCCAGCTTCAGCTAATCTGGTATTAAAGGAAAACATTTGCCATGGCAACATTGATTTAGAAAGGGCCAGTGATGTTTCTGAGCGATTAAAATATTTCCATAGATCTCTATGCAGACAAGTTAACACTTTGACGGCCTTATTTCATAATTTTAGAGATAACTAAGAAGGTGTTACCTGATTAGATTTAGATGTTACAGTTTGGAAACAGAACTATGAAATATAAACTCATAACAGAAACTGACATCACATTAAGTAGAAACAGAAAAACACCACTGAAGTATATCAGCTACATTATTGATGGGGATGAACATCTCGTGCACTGAGCCTCCAGAATTAGGGTTAAATCATTTGCTTCCAACTCCATTATCATTTAGCTATGGAAATGCAAATTCTGTTTACTTCAGTTTCCGAAATTGATTATACCAGATATAATATTAACTTTTGTCACTGTAGATGTGTTAAATATTAATTTTACCTCCTTAATGTTTTTTTCATAAATGCCACAGCACTGTTCAGAGGCAATTTCCTGTTGTACTTTCGTTTATTCAAGGCAGGGTATGAAGGCAGTGGAGAAAAGAAAGAAAACAGATTGGTAGGCAGAGTAAGTGTGGATATTAACGAGGTGACTATGGAGAGGTCAAACAAGTTTAGAAGTTTTTTTATTGAATATTTTATTTATTTACAATACAGATGTCATCCCCTTTCCCCATTTCTCCTCCCTAGAACCCCCTATACTATACCCCTTCTTCCTTTATGCATTTATACCATTTTGATTACATGCATGTATTAAGGTCAGTTCTAGGTTGAGGGTCTAGCAATACAATAGATGCAAATAGTCAAGGAACAAACAATAAAATACACACAAATAGTCAAAGAAAAAGTGAGGCATTAAACCCAATTACATGAACACTCACGTGATCACTGTTTCTAAAGTCTTATCAGGATGACCAAAGTATCTGAGCCTACTTCCCTGTCCTACCTCAAGGTCATTTTCATGTCTGAAGCCTACTTCCTTGTTCTAGCCTAGAATGAAGGTTACTGTCTGAAATTACTTCTTGAGTCTAGCCTAATATTTAGATTCCTGCCTGAAATTACTTCTTTGTTGTAGCCTAATGTCAGATTTCTGCCTGAAGCCTATTTCCTTGTCCTTGGCCAATGTCATATTCCTGCCAAGCAACCCATTTCCTTGCCCTTGGCCCATGTCATCTTCTTGCCAAGCAGCCCCAAAGGCTCTCCACTTCTGCCTCTTTTTAATTTCATTAACAAGATTGAGTTTGTCTTAGGTCATTCTGACAAGAATGCCTTCCTTACCCATCATTGAATATGCATTATCAAAAGCAATGCACGTATGTCTTAGGTTGGTAACACTCTGTGCAGAATCTTACCTGTCCTTAGCTTGCCAGCCTATTAAATTAATAGCTCTGTCTGGGGGTCCATTTTCAGGTTCCAGCAATGTACTTTGCCTGCAAGCCTGTTGATATAGTTAGAGGCAAACTTTAACACTATGGGCAGGAATTCTCAGGACAAGAAGGACTAGCCTGATCAAGCTATATATGCCATTCTGGAGGTTTGTCCAAAATGGAAATACTAAGCTCAGGCCATGGATAATTTTATCAGCATTATCTGCAGCACCAAAGGTCAACAGAGCAGCATTTTTTAAATTCATAATCTCATTATGCAAAGTTAACACACCCAGAGGTGTTAGGATTATGCCAAATATCCTATAGGTATCTTTAAACTTTTTTCTAATTATAATGACAATCATTGTGAATTTCAAAAGTAACACTACTCCAATGATGTTTGTCATGACCCTTGGGATGGCTCCTAACTCTTGAACCCTGACCCTCCTTCAGATAATTTGAGTAGGTTATAGAGCATCATCCGTTGTTCCAGATACCTATATAAATCCTTTTGTATACACAATACATTAGTAACATTTTTTTTTTGCTAGATGGTTAACAAAAATAGTTCAATGCTATTGCAGAAGCAGTGATGCTAGCAATTAATGAAATTAAAGCTGTTATACCAGCAATAATCAAGCCTGCTACCCTTTTACTTCTGCTTAAAGCCTAACTCACTTCCTCCAGTACATTCAAGCTTTTTTCAGCGAATCAAGGTTTTCTAATACTCAGGGCAGTAAGACAATAGCTGGTTGATAGACCCCCATAACAGACATGTCAGTTTTCAACATACTAACACAATTGGAAATTATACAGTCAATGCAACTTACAATAAATACTGTAGAAGAGACAAAACCAATTTTAGCTTGACAATTAAAAGAGCCTTAAAATATACACTAACCCTTGTTTGAAATCCAGATCCTCTCCCAACTTTATCTCTTGCTATCGGAACATCATAGTGAGCTACAGCTAACTTCCAAATATGTCTCTGACAGTGCTGAGATCCAGTCTTCCAAAAATAGACTGTTATTTCCAATATTGAATTGATTTCTAGACCAGTACATGATTCAATCCTAATAGCTGGTCACCTTTAAGAAGAATACAAGAGACATTATAATTTCTCTTTTTGATTCTCTATTCTACAAGGTCTCAAAACTTGAGGCAAGGCAGCTTGTCCCATCTGGGACAGAGTCAAGCAAAGGTGTGTCAGGAACATATGTCTAATACAGCTCCCCAGTCACCCTTGTTAGGGCACGCAGCAAGCTCACAGGCCGGAATCATTCTTTGTCTCAGCAACAGTATGTCTCACCAATCTTTTAAAAGTTCCATGGGCCTCTTCCACAATGCCTTGTCCTTGAGGATTATATGAAATCTCCATAATAAATTGTTGACAAAAAGTCTGGACTGCTCGACTACAATTGCCAGACCCATTATCTGTTTGTTTGTTTGTTTGTTTGTTTGTTATTGGACATTATATTTATTTACCTTTCAATGTTATCCCCTCTCCTGTTCCCCCCCACAAAAACCCCTTATCCCATCCCACCTCCTCCTACTTCTATGAGGGTATACCCCCACCGTCCACCCATTCCCACCTCCCTGCTCTCGAATTCCCCAACACTAGGGAATCCAAACTTTCAGGAACCAAGGACATCCTCTTTTACTGATGCCTGACAAGGCCATCCTCAAATATCTATATAGATGGAGCCATGGGTCCATCCCTTTGTGTTCCCAGGCTGGAAGTTTAGACCCTAGGAACTTTGGTTGAGTATTTTGATACTCCTTTTAAGAAGGACCAAAGCACCCACACTTTGGTCTTCCTTCTTCTTCTTGAGCTTCATGTGCTCTATGCGTTGTATCTTAGGTATTGTGGGCTTTTGGGCTAATATCCACTTATCAGTGAGTGCATATGTTCTTTTGTGATTGGGTTACCTCACTCAGGATGATATTTTCCAGATCCATCCATTTGCTAAGAATTTCATGTACTCATTGTTTTTAATAGCTGAGTAGTACTATATTGTGTGAATGTACCACATTTTCTGTATCCCATTCCTCTGTTGAAGAACATCTATCTGAGTTCTTTCTAGCTTCTGGCTATTATAAATAAGGCTGCTATGAACATAGTGGACCATGTGTTTCTGTTGCATGTTGAAACATCTTTTCGGTATATGCCCAGGAGTGGTATAGCTCGGTCCTCAGGTAATACTATGTTCAATTTTCTGAGGAACTGCCAGACTACTTTCCATATTGGTTGTACCAGTTTACAATCCCATCAACAATGGAGAAGTGTTCCTCTTTCTCCGCATCCTGACCAGCATCTGCTGTCACCTGAGTTTTTGATCTTAGCCATTCTGACTGGTGTGAGGTGGAATCTCAGGGTTGTTTTGATTTGCATTTCCCTGATGACTAAGGATATTGAACATTTCTTTAGGTGCTTCTCAGCCATTCGAGTTTCCTCAGTTGAGAATTCTTTGTTTATCTCTGTACCCCAATTGTAATAGGGTTATTTGAATGTCTAGAGTATAATTTCTTGAGTTCTTTGTATATCTTGGATATTAGCCCTCTATTGAGGGTAGGATTGGTAAAGATATTTTCCCAATCTGTTGGTTGCTGTTTTGTCCTATTGAAATAGTCCTTTTCTTTACAGAAGCTTTGCAATTTTATGAGGTCCTGTTTGTCAATTCTTGATCATAGAGCATAAGCCATTGGTTTTCTCTTCAGGAACTTATCCCTTGTGCCCCTGTGTTCGAGAATTTTCCCTATTTTCTCTTCTGTTAGTTTCAGTGTAGCTGGTTTTATGTGGAGGTCCTTGATTCACTTGGACTTCAGCTTTATACAAGAAGATAACTATGGATCAATTTGCATTTTTCTACATGCTGACCTCCAGTTGAACCAGCACCATTTGTTGAAAATGCTGTCATTTTTCCACTGGATGGTTTTAGCTCATTTGTCAAAGATCAAGTGACCATAGGCATTGGAGTTCATTTCTGGGTCTTCTGTTCTATTCCACTGATCATTCTGCCTGTCTCTGTACCAAGACCATGCAGTTTTTGTCACTATTGCTTTGTATTACAGCTAGAAGTCAGGGATTGTCAATCACCCAGAAGTTCTTTTATTGTTGAGAATACTTTTCACTATCCTGGGTTTTTTGTTATTCCAAATGAATTTGAAAATTGCTCTTTCTATCTCTGTAAAGAATTGAGTGGGAATTATGGGGGGTATTGTATTAAATCTGTAGATTGCTGTCATCAAGATGACCATTTTTACTATATTAATCCTTCCAATCCATGAGCATGGGAGATCTTTCAATCTTCTGAGATCTGCTTCAATTTCTTTCTTCAGGGACTTGAAGTTCTTGTCATACAGATCTTTTACTTGCTTGGTTAGATTCACACCAAGATATTTTATATTATTTGTGACTATTGTGAAGGGTGTCATTTCCCTAATTTCTTCTCAGCCTATTTATCCTTTGAGTAGAGGAAGGGTACTGATTTGTTTGAGTTAATTTTATATCCAGCCACTCTGCTAAAGTTGTTAATCAGGCTTAGGAGTTCTCTGGTGGAAGTTTTAGAGTCACTTAAGTATACTATCATATCATCTCCAAATAGTGAGATTTTGACTTCTTCCTTTCCAATCTGTATCTCTTTGATGTCCTTGTGTTGCCTAATTGCTCTGCCTAGGACTTTCAGTACTATATTGAATAGGTAGGGAGAGAGTGGGCAGCCTTGTCTAGTCCCTGATTTTAGTGGGATTGCTTCAAGTTTCTCTCCATTTGGTTTGATGTTGGCTACTTGTTGGCTGTATATTGCTTTTACTATGTTTAGGTATGGGCCTTGGATTCCTGATCTTATCAAGACTTTTATCATGAAGAGGTGTTGAATTTTGTCAAATGTTTTCTCAGCACCTAGTGAGATGATCATGTGGTTTTTTTCTTTGAGTTTGTTTATATAGTGGATTACATTGATGGACTTCTGAATATTGAACCATCCCTGCATTCCTGGGATAAAGCCTACTTGATCATGATGGATGATTGCTTTGATGTGTTCTTGGATTCGGTTTGCTAGAATTTTATTGAGTATTTTTGCATCAATATTCATAAGGGAGATTGGTCTGAAGTTCTCTTTCATTGTTGGGTCTTTGTGTGGTTTAGGTATGAGTATAATTGTGGCTTCATAGAATAAATTGGGTAGTTTTCCTTCTGTTTCTGTTTTTTGGAACAGTTTGAAGAGAATTGGTATTAAGCCTTCTTTGAAGGTCTGAGAGAACTCTGCACTAAAACTGTCTGGTTCCTGACTTTTTTTTTGGTGGGGAGACTTTTAATAATTGCTTCTATTTCTTTTGGGGTTATAGGACTGTTTAGATGGTTTATCTGGGCCTGATTTAATTCTGGTAACTGGTATTTGTCTAGAAAATTGTCCATTTCTTCCAGATTTTCCAATTTTATTGAGTATAGGCTTTTTGTAGTAGGATCAGATGATATTTTGAATTTCCTTGGTTTCCATTGTTTTGTCACCATTTTCAGTTCTGATTTTATTAGTTTGGATACTGTCTCTGTGCC
Source organism: Grammomys surdaster (assembly GCF_004785775.1). Taxonomy (NCBI): domain Eukaryota; kingdom Metazoa; phylum Chordata; class Mammalia; order Rodentia; family Muridae; genus Grammomys; species Grammomys surdaster. The sequence continues at coordinate 7,527,037 of NW_021620885.1, read as the reverse complement.
CTCTGGTTAGTCTGGCTAAGGCTTTATCTATCTTGTTGATTTTCTCAAAGAACCAGCTCCTGGTTTTGTTGATATTTTGTATAGTTCTTTCTGTTTCTACTTGGTTGATTTCAGCTCTGAGTTTGATTATTTCCTGTCGTCTACTCCTCTTGGGTGTATTTGCTTCATTTTGTTCTAGAGCTTTCAGGTGTGCTGTCAAGGTGCTAGTATACGCTCTCCCCAAGTTCTTTTTGTAAACACTTAACGCTATGAGCTTTCCTCTTAGCACTGCTTTCATTGTGTCCCATAAGTTTTGATATGATGTGTCTTCATTTTCATTAAATTCTACAAAGTCTTTAATTTCTATCTTTATTTCTTCCCTGACCACATTATCATTGAGTAGAGTATTGTTCAGTTTCCATGTGAATGTGGGCTTTCCATTGTTTTTGTTGTTGTTAAAAACCGGCCTTAGTCCATGGTTGTCTGTTAGGATGCATGGGATTATTTCTATTTTCTTGTATTTATTGAGGCCTGTTTTGTGACCAATTATATGGTATATTTTGGAGAAGGTACCATGAGGTGCTGAGAAAAAGGTATATTCTTTTGTTTTAGCATGAAATATTCTATAGATATCTGTTAACTCCATTTGGTTCATAACTTCTGTTAGTTTCACTGTATCTCTGTTTAGTTTCTGTTTCCATGATCTGTCCATTGCTGAAATTGGGTTGTTGAAGTCTCCCACTATTATTGTGTGAGGTGTAATGTGTGCTTGGAGCTTTAGTAAGTTTTCTGTTATGAAAGTGGGTGCCCTTGCATTTGGAGCATAGATGTTCAAAATTGAGAGTTCATGTTGGTTGACTTTTCCTTTGACAAGTATGAAATGACCTTCCTTATCCTTTTTGATAGCTTTAAGTTGAAAGTCAATTTTATTCGATATTAAAATGGCTACTCTAACTTGTTTCTTAGGGCCATTTGCTTGAAAAATTGTTTTCCAACCTTTTCCTCTAAGGTAGTGTCTATCTTTGTTACTGAGGTTGGTTTCCTGTATGCCGCAAAATGCTGGGTCCTGTTTATGTATCTAGTCCATTAGTCTATGTCTTTTTATTAGGGAATTGAGTCCATTGATGTTAAGAGATATTAAGGAAAAATGATTGTTGCTTCCTCTTACTTTTGTTATTAGTGGTGGCATTGTTCTTGTGGCTATCTTCTTTTGGATTTGTTGGAAGAGGATTACTTTCTTGCTCTTTCTAGGGTATAATTTCCCTCCTTGTATTGATGCTTTCCCGCTATTATCCTTTGTAGTGCTGGGTTTGTGAAAAGGTATTCTGTAAATTTGGTTTTGTCATGGAATATCTTGGTTTCTCCATTTATGGTAATTGAGAGTTTTGCTGAATATAGTAGCCTGGGCTGGCATTTGTGTTCTCTTATGATCTGTATGACATCTGTCCAGGGTCTTCTGGCTTTTATAGTCTCTGGTGAGAAGTCTGGTGTAATTCTTATAGGTCTGCCTTTATATCTTATGTGTTTTTTTTCCCTACTGTTTTTAATATTCTTTCTTTGTTTTGTGCATTTGGTGTTTTGTTTATTATGTGACAGAAGGTATTTCTTTTCTGATCTAGTCTATTTGGTGTTCTGTAGGCTTCTTGTATGTTTATGGACATCTCGCTCTTTAGGTTAGGAAAGTTTTCTTCTATGATTTTGTTGAAGATATTTATTGGCCCTTTAAGTTGGGAATCTTCACTCTCTTCTATACCTATTATCCTTAGGTTTGGTCTTCTCATTATGTCCTGGATTTCCTGGATGTTTTGGGTTAAGAACTTTTTGTATTTTGTGTTTTCATTTATAGTTGTGAAATTGTTTTCTATGGTATCTTCTTCACCTGAGATTCTCTCTTCTATCTCTTGTATTCTGTTGGTTATACTTGTGTCTATGACTCCTGATCTCTTTCCTAGATTTTCTATCTCCAGGGTTGTCTCCTTTTGTGATTTCTTTATTGTTTCTACTTCCATTTTTATGTCCTGGATGGTTTTGTTCAGTTCCTTCACCTGTTTGGTTGTGTTTTCTTGTTATTCTGTAAGGGATTTTTGTGTTTTCCTCTTTAAGGGCTTTTACCTGTTTACCTGTGTTCTCCTCAATGTCTTTGAGAGTATTATTTATGTCCTTCTTAAAGTCCTCTATCATCATCATTAGAAATGATTTTTAAATCTGAATCTTGCTTTCCTGGTGATATGGGGAATTCAGGACTCTCTATTGTGGGAGAACTAGGTTCTGATGATGGCAAGTACCCTGGGTTGCTGATGCTTATGTTCTGGTGCTTGCCTTTTGCCATTTGGATCTCCTTAGTGCTACCTGCCCTGTCTCTGCCTGGAGTCTGTCTTTCCTATTTTCTTGGTTGTGTCAGAACTGTTTGGTGTGGGTGTTGCTGCTGGGGTTAGAGCTGAGGCCCTAGATCTGCTCAGTGCTCAGAAGCAGACTGGAAGGGACCTGTGCCTTGGCTTAGGTGTGAATTCCTGAGTTCCAGTGGGTCCCAGCTACTTTCTGTTTGAGGCGGGTGTTGCTGTCTCCTTACCTAAGATACTGCTGTGGTTGACAAGTTTAGAAGTTAGCATATGGTAGCTATATTGCTTTTCTGCTATTATAACCTCTCCATGGTTCCAAATGCAGAAAATTTTGTCCAGGAGTCAGGAAATTAAGTTCGTACCATAAATAGTCTAGGGCCAAAAGCAAAAATTTATCTTATTCAACATGAAATTTTTGTCTCTGCAAGAGGTAAATATCATTCTACCTTCTACCTATCATTTTGTTAATCAGCCCAGTAAGCTGGAGTTTGGAAACCCACAGATATCAAGTGTACTGAACGCCTAGTCCTTCCATCAATGGTGGTGGTAGGAGTCAGAAGAAATACATAAGGCTCTCATGCACTTGCTGCCCACTGCACTAATTCTGTTTTCCACTTTTATTGGTAATGACCTTGACAAAACAAACAAAAAACCCCTCTGATAATCGAGGACCATTGAAGTGAAAGAAAGGTCAAGTCTATAAGTCTCCGCTGTCTTAAGGCTTTGGAGTCTGCTGTCCTGTGGAAATCTCTAGTTTATTAGAAGATGATGTCTTTCTTCTTGTAGCTACCTTATTCTGCAGTGTGTCCTCCCTAAGATCTCAAAGTGTCAGCTGTCAAAAAACTTGAATCTAAGATAATTTGCTTACTTTTACAAATGAAGCCCTGTCGATAATATATTTATTGTAGGTAAGAAAATTTTAAGATGAGAGACATTTGCAAACCTACTTCTGCCTGTTCCATTTGCATTTGTCATGAACAAAATTAATTGAGATGATGCTGTCTGCCCATGTTAGTGAGCACAGGACATTGTTGAGAAGGAGCTTCTCCTGCAAGGCAAACTGAGACCTCGTGAATTGCCGCATATGTGTCATGTGTCTGAATTCACAGTCAATTCAGGCATAAACACCAGGTCTTACAGATCAGAGCCTCGTATTAGGCATAAACTCTGCCACTGAGGTATGCCCACAACCCGAGAGTTTCAAAAGCCATTTATGCCAGAGCATGGAAACATATGCAAAATTATTCTTTCAAATCTTTTCTTAGTAAATATCAGTCTTCCAGGCTATTTCTTATCTCCTCTCCAACCTTTCAATATCTTGTCATTATTGTTCCCTACATTCCTTTCTCAGTATTTAGATGTCACTCACTGTCATTCCCTTAACATATTATGTATTATAATGATTATAATAATCTTTCTAACTAGGAATTATTTTTAATATTACCTTTGTGGGGGAAGCAAAAAACGTCTAGCTATATATCTTTCTTTACTCTATCTTTCTTGATATGCCCTGTACAGATTTCCTATGTATATTCTAATCATAACGATGATCACAAAATGAAGCAATATGTTTGCTAATTAGTTAATCTAGAGGTACGCCAAAACAATGTGCTTTCCATGGAAACATGTGCAGTTTTGCCCACCAATTAAAATCTATTCCTAAGACGATAGACAAATCTGAAACATGCGACATATGAATTTGTGAATTTCCACTGTCACCGACTTATTGAAGACCTGACCCAGACTGATGGCAACACCTCCTGGTCTTGTCCATTGCTGTGTCCATCGAGCCTAAAATAGTGTTTGCTGTCCAATGAAGATCCATTAAGTAAAAGTTAAATAAAGGAAAAGGAATTCTTTCCACATCATGACTACCACCCACCTCATACACATGCCAGTGTTTATTAATGAGGATTATGAGTTAGGAGCCTCACTCCCATTCCCTTCAAATGTAACTTTCAAGTTCAATGCTTTTATTTCAACAGCTTCCTAATTTTGTACTTTTGCGTGATTTTCCTTACTTTTATCAGCTTATTTGGAGTATATCTAAAATTCGTGAATTTTAAGTGTGTAATTTGGTAAAAGTTTGCAACTATGTGCATCCGAGTAATTGACACCATAAAGAACATTTCTGTCGCCTCAGGGAGCTCTCTGTGCCTCTGGGCACTCTCCCTGTTCCTTACTCACCTGCCGACTGGTCTGTCTTACAGTAGCTTTGGCCGCTCCCAGATTTATATGACTTATGAATGCAATTACACAGCAGAATCTTTCACCTGACTTTCGAGATTCATCTCTAACAAGCGACAAAGGTCCTCTGTACCTGTTTTCCATTTGGAGGAGTTGTTGTAGAGGAAGCTGTTCTAACTGCAGTTGACTCCAGGACCTGTGCTTTTAATCATTACATTATTATGGTTTTGAATCAAAATATTTGTCTTACATACTCTCTGATGTAGCTTTCCTGGTCAAAATTTTTTCTCCAAATGTGTTTCTTGTATCATGATATAGCATTAATTGCCATAATGGCATAATTGGAAAATGGTCTGCCGTATTGCCCCACTTTCTACTCTTTTAGAACATGTTCCGTCTATCCTTCCCCGAATCCTCATTTTCTACCATATTTAGTGCATTTGTTATTCTCTTTGTTTAAATGCTTCTTTTTTTATGTGTAAGAGTGTGCATGTATGTGCACTGTATGTGTGTCTAGTTTCTACAAAGGCCTGAGGAAGGTTCTAGATATTAGAGCTAAAGTTGCAGAGAGGCATGAAATGCCATAAGAGCAATGTTCTTAGCCCTGAGCCATTTCTCTAGAGCCAGCATTTTTTCCCTTATAAGCAGTTGTCTTTGAACATCTGAACACCCTTTGTACCTCTTTGTGTTCCTTGCATCCTCCACTATTGAGATCATCTTCCATTGATTTATAAATCTGAGTCCCTTGTCCTGTGAACCTACCTGAGTCTCTCAAACTGATCTGCGGGCCATAATATATGCCTCTCTTAAAGACTGTTGTCACCTGTGGTGGTTGATTCTTCATCTTTTAAACACACTAAAACAAAGAGTCTCTGAAAGAAAGCAGCAATAGCATATTACCCCTCTTAGGGCACAGTCTGCCGGAGCGTGCTCAGACTAAACAAACAACTATCTCCATCTGTACTTAAAAGGAAGCTCATTCCTTCCTACCAGTCCTTCAGAAGACTGAGCCTACATATTGCTTTGTACTATGTAGGAAGCTGGCTCAAGGCCTAGTCAATTGTTTGAAGACTATATCCCAGTGCCTTGGAAGGTGCTTGATACTTCCTAAGCATTACTAGGTACTTGTTATGGATGCTTAGGTACTGACCTGGGGAAACAGGTGACTCAGTCTGTGAAGTGTTTGACATGAGAGCATGAGGACCTGAGTTTGATCTCTAACACCCCTGTGAAGAAGCCAGTCGCCTCAGTCCATGCCAGTAATCCCAACACTGGGGAGGCAGAGGCAAAAGAAATTAGACTGGTCCTCCAGTATAGCTGAATTGATGAGCTCCTGGCTCAGTGAGAGACCCTGTCTCAAGCAATGCAGAATGTGACCAAGCAAGATAGCTACTCATTTGATTTCTCATGTCCACATGCTTGCACACACACCAAAAGATTGGTCATTTGTTGACGGTGTTCTTTGGTCAAGGCACAAAGCATATTAGCAAATCTAGATTGGTTAGGCAACTAGACTTCAAAGGAATTAATGGTTCAGTGTACATCCTGTCATTCTGGTTAACATAGTTGGAACCACATCAAGCTGTTTAGGGCCTTAGACACTTTTGAAACCTTATAAATCAGTCCCTTTCCTGCTGTACTTCCTGTATTCATTCTCAAGACTCTTGGCCATGCTCTTTTCTTACTGAGATTTTACTCCAGAACACCACTACCACCACCACCACCACCACCACCACCACCACCACCACCACCACCACCGCACCACCACCTATTGTTTTAAGACATACTCTTACTGTTACCCAAACTAGTTTCCAGTTCCTGGTCTCAAGATACAGATCTAGCCTCAGCCTCCTGAGGTCAGAGATTCCAAGCATATGCTATCCCTAGCTCCTTCCCTCCTGATTACCCTAGTTAATACTTTCTGGTCTTTCAGATCTCAGCCTAGATATAACTTTCTCAGAGAGAGAGCCCTTCAACTCCCCTCTATGTCCTCTGTTTTAAAGAGTTGTTTCCGCTTCAGTGGACCTATTATTCAAAACTGAAGGAAAAACTCATTTTTAAGTGCCTTCGTTTCTCCAGTAAACCTACCTACCACACCAGGACAGGAAAACACATCTTCTATGGTTCACTTTAGAATTGCTTTAGTTCAGTGTGTGTCATGGGACTTGATGTACGTTTCTGGGACAGAGGGATATGGAACATATGGTTAATAAAGGGATGAATCTCCACTGCCACTACATTGCTAAAGTCTTTATCCAGATTGATGGTAATAACTTCTGGTCCACCCTCCTTTCTCGCTGGGAACTTCCCTGTGTCTCTTAGTTTCACCCAAGTTGTCTTCTTACAGAAATGTGCTCATGACTCATGGCACATATGCCTGCCTCTGTCACTCCCCACAACCAACCAACACGACATCCAATACATCTAAATTCAAATTTAGATCATATTAAAATTCTCTCACCAAAACGAGAAGACACATCTAGTCAAATCTGAATCTTCCCCATCTCCCACGCCCTTTTAGCTTTCTTCAGTCTTTGCAACTTGTAGTCTCAGACTTTCCAGACCTGTAACTTCGATGCCAATTAGTAGCTATCAGTGTCTCTGTATATGATGGTTTTGTTCCAATTAATTATTCAGCTCTGAGCGTCTTTCTCTTATGCTCTTTATCTAAATTTTCTCCTCCAGGATTACAATTCCGCCTCTTTTCAGAGACTCCAGGAGCTGAAAGAAACCCAGGTCACTTCTGTTTGGTTTTGAGGTTTAGATTTTATAATTTTTTATAGGCAAACACAAGAGCAGAGATACAAATTCAGGCATGTATTTTGTATGCTGTGTATTTTCCATCAGCTTATCCACGTGGACTTTTCTGTCCTATAGTAAGTTCCAAGGGGCAACCTTTGTGAACATGTCCTTGAGGATCTGCCTTGTTCTCGAGCTTCCTTATTGACTTTAATCTAAGAGGTCAATCAATGGCCATTGCAGTTTCTAGTTTGGGCAGTTTTTCTTCTTTTCACATCCTAGGACTGGATAGGAATAGCTTGCTGCTTTTTTAACCTCTGGGATGTTCTGACAATACTTTAGCTGCTTCTTTTACCCTAGCCCACATCTTTGCTCCTGTCTCCTTGGTTACATTCTCTTCAGTTGCCCCACTGATTTGAACCTTCCCATCCCTAAGAGAGACATGGTTAAATGGTTTAAACATTAAGGGTAACATGTGAGTGCTCTCAACCAAAAGTGATTGTGTATAAAGTTCTGTTCACAGGATCTGGAAAATAATTGAGTCCAGTGTGCACTGCAAGCACTGGAGTCTTGCTATGAGGGTTGTGAGTGAATTGTTTTCAGTCCTTCCATTGATCCTTCACACTCTAATCTGTGAGGTGACAAGGCCTCTGTCTGGAAATGGCACCAAATTTCGTTCTTTTTATTACTAGCCAATTTCCTAGCTATGGGGAAAAGAGGATATCTACTGAAGTGAAATAAAATATTTATGTTTATGATGTCAGATCAGCTGATGATGTGTATAAGTATATCTCGGATATACTTTTGGAACTTGCAGTATCCGTGGGTACTTGATTCATCATTGGCTATGTGACCAATACATACCCTTGTAGGTTACAAGACAATATTTGTACAATTTTCCTTCCAAATTATTAATACTGTCTTTGAAGTTGGAAAATTACAGTGAGATAAATTGGATTTGATACCTTTTTTAAAAAAAAGCAAAATAAAATGCTTAAAGGAAGAAGTATCAAATGCCCAGGAACTATTTTTGGGGCAATGAGCCCTTTATAAAAGGCCGTTAGTCATGTTCATAACAAAATCAGCAAACTAATTAGTCCAAGAGTTCCATTGCCAGGTGGTCCATGAGCACACAGAAAAATTAACCAAGGCTTCAGCCCTGAGAGCACAGCCCAGTCCCTGGAAACAGTGGCAGAAACAGCTTTTATGTAACTGCCCGTTGCTAAAATAGAGATGTTTATTACACACAGAGGAAAATCAAAGAGTGATCCAAAGAATGTTTTTATATTTGATTTTATAGTTCCTCTTAAAAGTTCAAGGGAAAGGATGCAAATTGGTTAGAGTGTTTCTTTTATGGATGGAAGTCTCAGAACAATGAAAATGTTATGGACGATAGGGACAAACAGAATGGCTTTGCCCTTGATCTGTACAGTTAAATGTATGACACCATCTTTAAATGTGAGTACTCCATACATGTTGTTCCACTCCTTTGGACATAAAAAGCCTTGTTCTTTACAAGGCCAAGTGTCTTACATTAATTTGGACTGACTGACTCTTAATCTCTTACATTGCTGTTGAAGATCACCAGGCTTCCTGGCCTGGGCATGGGCATTTTGTACATTCTTTTTCTTGCTTGTCTTGCTTAACTCATAGAGAACTACAGCTGGAAAAGTCTAGATGAATATATTGAATTCACTTTGCTGTTTCACTTGATCAAATGAAAAAGATTCCCAAAAGTTCTCAACATTCTAAGCCGCTCAACTAAAATGGACTCAGATGTCTGAACATTAAAAATAGAGTTAGGAGGATTTGCTTTTGATTTTACAAATGTGCTGGTTTGACCTTTTGATTGTCCATAAAAGACTCTTCCTTTGCGCTGGCATATGTTTACAGTGCTTCTGTTCCAGTATTTGTCTTCCTTGGCCCAACTCAATCTGGGTTTGACAAACACCATTGTATTCTCTGTACTTTCCTTATTGATGATTCATGTAGCATTGGACATTGAGGTTTGAAGGAAGTTCTCCTGGAGGTGAAGTGCTTTGGGGATAGTTTTATTTTTGAAAGGGGCCTCGTGGAAGAGGCTGCCCCTATGCTGGCCTTGGGAGTTGCATTTTGTGTAGGTGCTGCTGGGGGCACACTGGGTTAACTATACCTGTCATGTTAAGAAGAGACAGTCTGAGAGACACACTGTCAAACTGCAGTAACCTAATTCCTGATGGCACTGAGGTTGAAATAATGTTCCTGAATCTGTCCCATATTTTACTGAAGATGAATTCTTAGCCTTCTTGCATGTGGATGACATGCCATATGCATAACTCATTGATTTAGTACAGCTTTTTATACTGTTCCAAAGTCTGTGATTCAAGAAACAAACACTTCTTAACCACAACAATGCACTATCATTTTGTGCTTAGTGACTGTGCCAATTTTAAGTGCTGAGAACATGAAATAAAAACTGAATAGAAATTTCCATGTGAAAAATTCTGCTAATGATTGCTATATCGGTACACATATTTGAGATTAGGAGATAACCCATCAAGAAGTAGAAGAATATTATGCAGACTCCAGTAGTCACTGTATAACAGCTAAAGGCAGCAGAAGTAGTATATACTACTGGGTAAACTTCCATGTACATGTAACAATTGCAGTCCATGCACTATTAAAATATCCAAACAAAACTAAGTCTTTAATTTCATTATATAGACCACCCATGCTGGCCTTGAACTTGCAACGCCTCAGTTTCCCAAGTGCTGGGGAGTCAGTCCTGCAACACCACACCGAGATTTAAGTCAGCACTTTGAGCTTCTGATCTCATAACAAGGGAGAATTATTGTAAGATGAATAATCAAAATAATTTCTGTGTCTTCTGGTTCAAACAGTCAGTACAACTATGTATTGAGCTGTTCTCTCCCCTCCTCTTTTTACTTGTCAGTATGGTATCTGAGTATTTGGAAAGAATGGCCTTTGGCATTTTATGAATGGCCTTGAGCATTTCATGAATGGCCTTGGGCAAGAAAGTCTCAAATGAATAGAGTGAATGGCTATCATCCCTTGGTTGATGTCAACTTTGGAAGCTGGAACTATGGAATGGTCTCTGTTCAGGGACCTTCCTTTTACATGACTGCCATGTTTTCTCCCTGTTTCCATGCTTGAGGCCATAATGACATGCCTGCTAGAGTGCCAAATATGATTTACTTGAGAGAGGAATTCGATTACAACAGTTTAATGTTTTAAAAAATATTATTCCCCTTACAAATATGTTGTCTCTAGAACTGAAGCCTTGAACAGACCTCTCAGATTTGTCTAAGTACACTGAAGTCTATTGGATGAGCACTTCAGATCATCCACTTTAATTTTTTAATTTGTCATTTTCCTTACTCTTTCATCCGAAAGAGTGTCCACTTTTATAGGACATCATTTCATTAGTTCTGATGCATAACAATGTATTTAAATCAGTGTGTATTGAAAGAATCCAGGGTTCGGATTCTAAGATGAGTGGAACCCATTGATTTGTCTGTGAACATTAATGCTTTCCTGTATTGAAAAAAACTACTATCCATTGATGATTATTTCTCTGTGACAGTATTTGCTGTGATGATTATTTGCTGCTAAATATATTCTATTTAATATATTTAATAATATCAGTATTATTTCAATTTTTCTTACATTTTCTGCTTGAAATATTTGAAAACATTTAAATAAGCTATTGACCCATGCTTTTCCTTCAGCCTTCTAAATATGTTTGGTTTTATATTTATGGGTTTTCTGGTTTTCTTTTTATGAATGTTCTTTTATCCTTGTTTCCCGTGTCACCTTTGGCCATGTGGCCATCACTGAGGAAGCTAGCAGGAAATGCTTGTGGTGAGGGCCATAGACCAATGGTGCAGGCATTGCTTTGCTTGGAGACAGGGCTGGAAAGGTTGGGGAAAGTCATGGCTTCAATGAGTGTAGCTGGGGCTGAGCTTTACCTGGCCTTGAGAAGGGCTTGACTCATAAGACCAGAGTCCACAGTCATAGGCCTTAGATGAGGATCCATGAGGAAGAATATGTTCTTTTAGATACATTAAGAACAGTAACAAAAAGTTAAGGAATATGAATATTGTATTTTTACTATGCCTGTGAGGGTACCACTAACTAGTTGGTGCTCTTGTTCAGCACTCTCTGATTCTGAGGCGTTCTTCTGGCAAAAGCATTTCGCTCTTTTTTTTTTTTCCACACTCCTGACTCATTGTTCCTTGGCCACTGCATATTGCTGTTGGTCTTCTGGGTTTTCCGCTTTTGGTTTTTGATCTTTCCTTGCCTTTACTCTCACCAAGTAAAACTCTAGTCGATTCCCATTATTCAAATGCCATCCACCTTTGATGCTCTACACTTTCTTGAGGTCCAAGTTTTCCTCTGAGCTCCAGGTGACCTGTCTGCCCTTGAAACTTATGTGCTGATTTTTCAAAAGTACCTTAGATATTTAAAACTTTGTCTTCTTTTGTTTTATGTCTCAAACAGCAATGCAAGTTATGCAAACCATGGATCTAGGGCAGTGCTTCTCAACCTTCCTAATGCTGGGACCCTTTAATACAGTTCCTCATGGTGTGGTGACCCCCAACCATAACATTATTTTTGTTGCTGGTTTGTAACTGTGAGTTTGCATTACAGTTAATTTACATTCATTTACATTAATTGTAATGTAAATATTTTTGGAGATAGAGGTTTACCAAAGGGGGTCATGATCCACAGGTTGAAAACCACTGATTTTGACTGTTATAGTTTCATTTCTGTGATAACGCACTCAAAGCAAAACCAAAACAAACAAAAATCATCAAACAAACAAAAAACACAAACAACGTAAGGGGGGGAAGGATTATTTGGCCTGTAGTTTCAGGTCACAGTCCATCACTGAGGGAAGCCAGGGAGAAAATTTAAACAGGCACTTGAAGCAGAAACCATAGGACGATGCTGCTGGATGGGTCCCTTGCAGCTTAGCTAGCATTTGTGGATAGCTCAGGACATCTACACAGGAAATGAAGATGACCACAGGTGCTGGGCCTTACAGCATCAATGTTTTTGCAATCAAGACCACATCCCTCAGACATGCCTGGAGCACAGGGTGATCTGATCTGGTCAGTGCATCAGTAGGAATCCTCTCAGCTGTAACACTGACAGCTGAGGTTAACTAGGAAACAGGCCATCCTTGCCTGTGTTTCTCATGTCCACTCAATCACACACTCAAGCTGTATCCTGCCTTTAACCATCTCCAAAACACATCTTCTTGCTGTTTTATCCTCATCTCCTAGATTTAAATTGTTGCCATCATGTCTCTGAACATAAAGGTCTGTGTACAAGATTCACCTAATTCTTCCACCCACATCAATTTCTATGAGAGATTTCGGTGCTTTACTATTACCGTCCAGAGAAACAAAATAACTAAAGCCCATGGCAATAATGACAAGGCAAACGGAAGACACATCTGCTTTTCCAGTTAAGCTAAAAACATTCTGCTCTACCTAATGCTGTGGCATCTATGTCCATAGTCACACCAAATTCTCTCCAATTATTCAGCCTCTGGTAAAAGTATTTCCTATACTAAACCATTGGCAACTCTTCTACACTGGACAATTTTCTTAGATGTACTTTCTCGTGAGGCTACATGTACATTTCCTATATTAAGACAAAAATTTAATATCTATTTGTGTGACTATCGCCTAAAATGGTAGTCTACAAATTATGCAGGGCAGACAAACCTTATATGTTCAAATATCTGCTTCTTGGGATTTGCTTAGCTGTTCAAGTTTGTCATTTAATTAAGTAAATATTTTGCTAAAAGAAAAGTGTCCCTTTGATAGGAATGGAGACTTAACAAAAACACAAGCATCGAAGCCGTGACTGAAACAAGATAGATATATTACAATAGGACCAGATCATACATAAACCATTTGAAGATGAAATACTATGCTTAGGACAGAGATGGCAGGGCAGAAGTCTTCCAGGTAGACAGAACAAGTACATTTGACTTCCAGGTTTGGGGTGTGTATGAGTGTGTGTGTGTGTGTGTGTGTGTGTGTGTGTGTGTGTGTCTGTGTGTGCCTGCTTGTGCCCCGTGTGTGAATTCATGCATACATGATAGTAAAAAGGATGTAACTAGCTAATGCTCCCACAAAGTTCAGAATTGTAACTGTTCACACATTTCAGAGAAACTTAATGACAAGAAACCACTAGTATCCAGTGGGGAAAGCCCCTGTACAAGCCACCATAGTCTCTGTCACATACATAACCCCTATTCAGAGACTCTAGAGCAATTCTACTACTTTTATATTAAACCTTGTTTTATATAAAATACCTTTTTCCCACCATTGGCTCATTCAAGTTTGTGATTCCCTAAGAGCTCTTGCCAGGAAAGTCACTTCCATTGAGCTTCTTGGCACTGAGAAACTGCTACCATCAGCCACAGTGTGATTATAGTCCAAAAATAAAGATGAGATTCCAGAACGGAGCAACTTGAGGATAAAATCTACTGAAACTTGATTCTGTAGAAAACTCTAATAAGTGACATCTATGGTACAAATTTCAGTGTGGCCTTTCTTAAGCCATGAGTTTATTGACACCAGAGAAGATTAAATGTTGAGATTTCAACAAATAATTTTAGAGCTCCCACTGTTTGCCAGGCATTCTACGTGCTGATGTTTGATGATCCTTGGTATATGGTGCATATGTAAGTGTGTAGTCAGTCACTCTTCCTGGTTTAGGAGGCAGAGTCTCTCACTAAGTACAAAGTTCACCAGTATGGCTAATTGTCTATCTAGCATGCTCCAGAGATCCTTCTATTCTTCCTTAGTACAGGAGTTATAAACATATGCTACCACGAATGTATTTTTGTAGGTGCTGATGATATAAACTTGAAGTCTCATGTTTGTACAACAAGCATTTTAACAAATGAGCTATCCAGTATATTCAAGTCAGGATATTCAAGTCACTTTAAGAAACAGCAAGTTTATTTCATTACCTACTGGGGTTATATATGTTGGTCAAAGTTTTCTAGAGATACTGAACTCATAGTAGGCACTCAAATTCACATCGGTATAGATGCTATAGCTTGAGATAGAGCGGGGATAAAATGGCTGCTTGGGTTCCATCATTATCAAGACTAAGAAGGCTTATTGCAAGATGGAGGCCCTGTATGGTTCAGTCTAGACCAAATGTCCTAGAATCTGAGAGCAACGTTCATAAACCCTACAGTCCAGAGGCCAGAGAGTCTAGGATTCTGATGGCCAAGTGTGAGACATTACATCCTAGCTCTGAGCAGGAGTGAAAGAGACATTAGTTTATCTTTTCTTTTGTTCTTTCTGGATCCCTAATTGACTAGTGATCTTCCACATTGTCTATATCTAGATCACTCAAAATAACACAGAGATTACGTCTACACCCACACACACATGGGTTAAGGTTTTCCATCTCTTCCAATATTCCTTAATTCATTAAGTGTGAAACAAATCAGCCTAGACAAATTAAAAATATTGAAAAAATATTTACAACCATTTTCTTTCTGTAATAAAATATTTTTGTCAGAGCACCCTGACCTCCTTCAGTTCTTTTCCTTTACTGCACTGACAGACACCTCAGCCATCCTGGGGTTCTTGGTGTCTCTGTGTAGAGATCAGTTATTTACACGAGAGTGTGAAGAACATATTGAGCTTTGTGGACCCTTTATGACTTGGGGTGGCTTTTGTGTGTTTGACCAGGAGTTGGTAAACAGGTTATTACCTACTTTCTGAGTTGCTACTTACTCTAAAGCACAAAGAATGTTTCTGTTATGAGTTGGTTCTACTTTTGCTGGGCATTATTTTCATTATCTATGTTATGGGCTATATCATAAAGATTCAGTACAGGCACACACACATGCACACACACACATACATACCATTAAGCAATGTTTACACCACCTTCCTTCGTTGACTCATTATTTTGATAGTTGTTGCTACTTAATAACAGTTAACTATGGTAAGCTACCGTAAACTATGCTATATGCAACAGAATATTTTTTTCCAGAGAGCAGACTCTTACAAAGCCAGAAAACTGAGCCACGTGATCTATTTAGAAACCCATTTTGGTCATTGCACTCTCTAGTCTTCCCAGTAAAGCCAGCTGGGGGAATTCTTCCTGCCTGCACAATAAAATGATATTATCCAATCAGGATCAAATTGTCGTGTTCAACACTAGAATGTGAATGGTACCTTTGGTTTCCCAAAACAAAAATTACTGGTTTTATGTCAACAGCTTCTACATGTAATAGTATACAGCTGGTTTCATTTGTCCCATAATAATTTAAATAATCACTTGGCTTTATTAGCAGCTCTTTCCATAGAAACTATTGCATCTCAGTTCTTTGAAAAGACAAAATAAAAATGAAGACTATTACTGGTTACTTTAAGATGGTCACTATCTATATAAGTCCTCATGTTTCAAAATACTTGGTAATCAAATATGACAGGAGTTCCTAAGCAGTAAGGTACCCACCCTGTATTTTTAGCATATCATTTTCTTTTTCAGAAAAAAAATCTGCTTTTCCTGTATAGTTCCCAATGGCCCCAGTAAAGAGGCATCAACATCATCATATGTCTCTTGACTCAGAGATGGCTGATACACCAACAGATAGTGCTGGAAGGCGTGTCTATGTAGATTCCTCTTATTTCTCCCTTTTGTACATCTGAGCCTTGTCCTAGCAGTTGGAATTCGGAGGACTTTGCAGACAGTCCCCTGGCACTAAGCTCTGATACAGTGTTCTTCCCATGTTGTGAAAACGAGCATTCAGGACGATGACATATGGAAGGTAGGGAGTGGTGGGACAGAATTATAGAGGCCTCCTCCCCAGGACTGTGTGCTCAAATGAAAAGGCTATTTCGGTGGACAGTAAGGTCCTCTGTTGGTGTCTTCCACGAGTACTAGGGAGAAGCATTGAACTGAATTATAAATATGTGTTCAAATGACTTAACTTTGCAGAAACACAGTTGTACCGAATGAATAGCTGTGGGTCTGTTCCTGCTCACCGTCTTCTATCATCAAGCTGTTAGGAAGCATATACAGGCACTATGGGGAATTCAGGGGATTTGGATTAAGCTTCTTAAGTTTTCATATGTCTTTGATTTTCTTTTGGCTTCCATTAATCAGATAAGCAATTGAAAGTGCTTTTTTAAGACTGATAATATTTTTTAAATATTAGAGACATCTGAAAATAGCACTTAATCGCTCTTTCTGTTGTTCGCTTTGTTTTTGTTTTGAATCAAAGTCTCACTATATAACCTTTGCTGGCCTGGGACTTGCTAGGTAGACCAGGCTGAACTTGAACTCAGTGATCTGCATGCCTCTACTTCGCCAAGCTGGGATTAAAGGCATGTGCCACCTCACCTGGATTCCCTTACCATATTGTAAAGAAGAATGCTTTAGAAAAATAAATATGAATTTTATTTTATCACATGTAAATAACTGGTTTTTTTCTGCAAAGAAGTTGCTCATCTTTCTTAGCTTCACTTCCATCTTGAAAAGAATTCTGTAATTAACCTATTTAATGGTTGTTACCATGGTAAATATCTAAATTAGAAACTTCTCAAATTAAAAAATAGGCTCAATAAATATTCTCTCTTTTATGAATTGTCATAGGCTAAATTCTGACAGAATCTATTAATCACTATTTTTTTTACCTTTGTATATTCCTGTATGTGTGTGTCTGTTTGCATATGTGTGGGTATGTGTGTATCAGGATGAACTTGTGAGATTCAGGGACAATATTTGGTAGACACCTCTCTCGGTATGATAGGTGGATCCTGAAAATTGAACTCAGTTGTCAGGATTGACAGTGAGCCCCTTCCAATACTGTTGAACAGCAAAGGCTGTAGGAGATATTTGTAAATAACTAGTGTTCTTAATGTTCATCATTTTAAAAGCATAATTGGTTTTGTTGGCCATATCAGTGATATGTTCATTTATTTATATATTGTGAGAAAGGATCTCTTTATGTTATTCATTCTGGCCATCCCAGAAGTCACTGGGATTGAGTCCAAAAATGGCCTCACACTTTTTGCAGTCCTCCTGTCTCCATGCTCATGAGTGCTGGGATTGTATGTGTGAGCCACCACACTTCTCTGCGCTCACTCTTTTTATTTAACAGTGTACAACCCTCTTTTCCTGATGTCAGCGGGTACATGGTTTCATAAAAAGTTGCTTGATCAGTCATTCACAACATAGTTATAGTGCTAACATTTCAGCTAAAAGTACATGTATTATTGGTGACCTACTATAAAATTAATGTTTCAATAAAAAAATTATAATCAGCAACATGATGTAAGAGTTTGACAAATACCATTCTCCGACCAGTTCTCCAAACAAATTACAACTCGGGAAAAACAAAAACACTATTCAGTTACCTATGAAGAAGTTTAATTTTAAATATAGAACTTAGTCTTTATAAAAAGCAGGGTCATGAGATTTTTTTAAGGGCAAGTCACAATCATAAATTTAAATAGATTAGAGTTTAATGCCACCAAAATGACATGAATTTTACCTCACTATCTGTGATGGTCTTACAGGCATAAACAAGAAGGGTTTTAATCTTATTTTGACACTAACTACCTGGGTGGCCTTAAGTGGATAAACCCAGTAATCTTTCTGTTAAAAATACAGATAAAAAGATGTACTGTTTGCTAGGACTACTTACAGTGCACATATGAGAGTGAAATGAAGTAGCACTGTAAAGAATGTGCATACTCACATTCTAATGACCTAAAGACCACTGAAAATGTCCATGAGTCACCTTTAATCATTCAGCTTTCCAGGTGCACCCTGAAAGTGGTGAATACTTCATGTTGTGGATTTTGGACTCTTACCTTAATGTTAAGTACCATGCTGTAGTAGCACATATTCCACAGCAAAATATCCTGTTCCTTTTACAGATATTACCCTCACTTACTTGAACTGTGTGGTTTTCAGAGCTTCCAACCAAAGATGAACTATTGATTTGCTATGCTGGGTTTTACATGTGCTCTATTTTAGAGAAAAGACATACAATCTTTTCTCCATGTAGAAATTATCCTTTATCTTAAAAATGGAGCATAAGTAAGATTATGTGCATCAGACTATGATGGTTCATGGTTGAGATTGATACTGTTATAGATGTTCTCTCCCAAAATAAGATATTGAGTAAGATATTTGTCTTCTGCCCACTTCATTTTCTCTTTCTTTCTCTCCTCCATTCTCTCTCCTGGACTTCTATCTCCTTTCCTGTCTTCATCTTCTTTGCTTCCTAGGAAATAAACAGTAGAAATGCAAACATTTTCATTGTTAAAGAAATTATAATCTTAAGAATGTAAATCCATGAGACAAAGTCATCCCCAGGTTTTTCTGATTTTTAAGTTGAGCAGCTGATAAGAGCAAGGATCTGATATTAACAACAGTTTTCTATATTTTGTGCATTAATGTATATAATCACATATCAAGATAATTCGGCTGCACCATTTGATGTATCTATTTTACCCAATAGCAGTGCTATTCCAGAAGGAGTTCAACTGGATTATAACCAAAGACTAAACCCAACAATTTTATTGTCAAATCATAAAGAATTTTGGTTTCATTTGCATTTTATCCCATTCTTTTGGGGAGTTGTTATAAATATATGCTTAACTACTTTAATGTACATTTGTTGCTATATTTGCTTTTAAGTCCTTATGGGTCCCATCGCTTTGGGTCATCTGTGATGTGTTGAATGAGTTGCTGTTCTTGTGGCATTCCAAGGCCTGGTATGAGTTAAAGTGAGAAGGATAGATTTCCATTGTCATGACTTCACACTTAGGAAAGCTAATCCACTGTAAATGAAGTGAACTTTGCCAGAACAAAAGGGAGACAACCTTTTAAGTTTGGGGTATGCTGACAACTATGGAAAGATTTTCCCTCTGTAAGTAGGCCATCTGGATTTGTTAATGGGCATGGCCAGGAGGAGAAATAAGCCTGTTGTATCTATGGCAGGCTGCCTTAGTGAGGGCCAGAGCAGGCAGCAGGGGCTGAGCAGTACTCTACCAATGCGAAAAGACAGTTTGAGAGAATAGATTTACATCTTAAGAGGAAGAGGAAGGAAGTAGAGTTGCTTTTCGAAGTGCCTGGCTTAGTAGGCATCCAGCCCTATGTACAAATTTCAGGCTGGTACAGACAGTCGTTCTTGTTTGTAGAACGAAGCAGTCTTCTTAAGAGATGGTGTAGTCAGTCATCCTAACGGTGTAGCACTTATCTGTGGAATGTGTGTTAGTGTTCAGTCAAGTATCTTGTATGTATTTATTGAGAGGAGGCAGAAAAACATGGTTTGAACTGAGAACCTGAAGTCTTTGAAGGCTAAGGTTGTGTCTAGCTGAGAAGAGAATTCCCAAGAGCATCACTAGAATCTGATCAAGAGGACAGTTTTGTCTGTAGAACGTCTAAACTTTAGATTGCCTCAGTTTCCCCATCTGTAAAGTAGAGATAATAATAGTACTCTCGTTACAGCAGTGGCACATAGCACAGTCTCAGTACATGTCTGTTATTTTCCTTATTAGGCTTAAAGTGTAAGGACTGTGTCTGTCTACCATATTGTTTTGCTTTAACTAGCACAAGAGATGGAAGGCACTAAGCTCACGCTTGGCACACAGTAAGCATAATTCTAGAGATAACAGCAAAGGCTATAGGAGTCACAAATATATAGGTTCTGAATTTCTTTGTAGCTCATGATGTCCACATATAAAAATGATGTCAAGATTACTAAGTTTAGAATACTTGTGTTTTACAACATCAGTTTTATAAAATTATAAAATGGCTATGAATAAATTTAGTCATGGTTGATCATGGTTGTAAAGTGCTTAGACACTACTTTGTGTGTACATCTCTTGGGTTCTATATACAAAGCTCATTGCTTCAGCCTTTTTGGGCCTTCACCTCACTGTATATGCTGTAACATTACCCAGTTCTTTCTCTCTTCTTTTTTTATTAGTCATTTTATTCATTTACATCTCAAATGATATCCCCCGCTTCAATTACCCCTCCACAGACTCCCCCATCCCATTCCCCTTTTCCTACCTCCCCTTTGCCTCTATGAGGGTGCTCCTCCACCCACTCACCCACTCCCATCTAGTAGCCTCCTATGCTGGGGCATCAAGCCTCCACAGGACCAAGGGACTCCCCTCCCATTGAGGTCAGATAAGGCCATTCTCTGCTACATAAGTATCTGGAGCCATGGATTCCCCCACCCCCATGTATACTCTTTGGTTGGTGGTTTAGTCCTGCGAGCTGTGGGTTGGCCAGTTGGTTGATACTGTTCTTCCTATGGGGTCCCGGGCTCAGTCCAGTGGTTGGCTGTGAGTATCTATCTACATCTGAATTGGTCAGGTGCTGATAGAACCTCTCAGGGGACAGCCATACCAGACTCTTGTCAGCAAGTACTTCTTGGCATCAGCAATAGTATAGGGGTTTGGTGTCTGCAGGTGGATCCCTAGGTAGGGTGCTCTCTAGATGGTCTTTCCTTCAGTCTCTGTTCCATTTTATTTTTTGTCCTTGTCTTTCCTTTGGACAAGAACACTGGAGGTCACCACCCATTTCCTAAAAGAGTCTTTAAAAAGTGAAACCATTCTTTCAACTGAAAAAAGTGTCATAAACAAAAGTAGTAATGGTGACCAAATCATATTTTTGTAATTTTTTGAATTTTATCATACTTTTTTTTGTACTCTAACCTCTTTGTTTTCTGAGACAGAGGTAAAAAAAAAAAAAAAGTAGGTCACATGCATGCTTTTTTGCTACTAACGGTAAATTTAGAGACACACAGATGATCTGTATCCGGATTGCAGGGCTCTGTTGATTCTAGCACTTTGCAACAGTAATGTATGAAGTATGAATTATTAACTGAGAGCAGCTACCTTTGTGTTATCAACTGTAGCGAACACTTCGCTGCATACAGATTCCATTTCAGGTCTTCTTCAGAAACATGCTCTCCTTAAGTTGAAGCTTTTATTGCTCAATTTTTCTTGTTTTGTTTCTTTATTTTCATTTATTGTTTAGAAATAGAGTCTTTCTATAATGTGCAGGCTGCCCTTGAACTTCTGGACTCAAATGGTCCTCCTGACTCGTTTCCTGAGCAGATGGATGTATAAGCCCACACCAGCACCCCTGGCTTACTAAAGACTGTAATGTCGATGCATGTGATATTGAAGCAACAAGAGTGCCAGTTTAAATAAGGGAAAAATAACTGCAAAAGAAAGACTAATTTGACATTATGTTGGTTTCTTCAAAGAATTACATGAAAATTTAAAATAGAGTAATTGTATGCGATATATCTCTAAAGCCAATTTTTTTGTGGTAATTAAAATATTTATGCTGAGATCATAACTACCTCTTACTCTTTTGAAATCAGATGCATTTTTCACATTTATAATGTTATCTTTTAAATGTGACCTTGCTAGATTTATCTTCCATGATGATGACCGTTATGCACAAGTTTGAGAATTGTTTCCAAAAGCACCATAGGAAAAAATGTAGTGTATCTAAGTTTTCCACCATTAGCTCTTCTGCTAAGGAGCTGACCATCCCTCAGCAGGCCTTCTGACCTCACTGGAATACTTCTAATATCTTAGATGCCAAGTATTTAAGAGTCATCATTTCATTCTGGTTCTTAGGCATTTAACATGGATTTTATTATATTTCTCTTTTTAACAGTCTGACACATACTTCTGCATGTCTATGCGTCTGCCTGTGGATGAGGAAGCCTTCGTGAGTAAGTACTCTTTGGATCATGGGGGAAGGGTGAACAGCTATTTGAGATTGGTAAAAACTTCTCTTTGATGCTTATGAGTGTATTAATCTTCTACTGTCAATTTCCAAAATGCATTTATCATGCCTGATGCGAAAGGAAACTATAGGCAGCCACTGGAGACAAGATTACAAACTGCATCAGAGAGATTCGTGAGGAGGAGTAGTTAAGACATTATGTGTAGATGCCAGTGGTTACCAGTGTTGTGTGGTCCCATTTGTACAGTATTGGCTATCTGTCCGTATCTGGATTCTTAATTCCTCTGCATTCGGTGAAACTATTTACCTAATGATCTGTGTAATAAATAGACTATGTTTAGAATCAACATTAAGAAGTATAATATTTTACTCATCAGATAGGTAGGTGGATAAAAAAGAAAGGAGAGAGGAAAAGAGGGTGGGAGAAAGAGAAAGAACACACCCTCTCTTATATTGTATGTTAAGCAGACTTTGAAATGACAGGTTCTTCCTTGACATGTCTTTTAATCACCTAGGAGAAGTGACAAGACACCATCTGTTTTGGTCTAGATTGTTTTAATTTAAGCTTCCCTGATGACAGACTTTTAATGTTTAGGTAAGGAATGGGATTGAAATTATTAGTGTCCATTTTTTCTTTTTGTTTTTGTTTTGTTGTTGTTGTTGTTTTCTGTTTTTCTTTTCTGACTTAAAATGTTGATATTGGGAAGTGAATGGTAATAAGTACTCTACTTTAGTCCCATGCAACTAATTTTCAAGTGGGCTGCCTGAAATGGCTATTATGTGACTACTAAAATGTGTACAATGTAGCCATGGGGCAGCCTGAGAATGAATTTTCATGAAGTGCTTCCCACAGGAATGTCCATTATAGACCTGCAAAGCCAGAACAATTTGCATGGCATTTTTTTCCTCCACACTCTGGCTGCAATAACGATGACAAAACACAACCTATAACAACACTCTATCCAGAACTGCTCAGTAGTTGATCCCTGAGAATGAGAGTCACTCCACGACAGGCTGAACATTGCCTGGAAGGTTTTGGATGTAGTAGCTTGACATTACCGAGAACAAGCTTAGGAGAGTCAGTATTCTCCAAGTCTAAAATAAGTAACTTTAAAATTAGAAAAACAATTTACATTTCTAATTATAGTTCTTGGAGTAACCCCAAATGTAACTTAAAATATATTCATTCATATCCTGGCGCAGCCTAGGAGAGGATAATAGTTACCTATAAAATGGATTTTTTTTTTTTGCTTCACCAGTATTATATCTTTCTCTGTTTATGTTCAGGGGTAGTTTTACTTCCTCCCATTTCACACTTGCTTTATGGAGAAGGCCACAAGGCACACCTGTGTAAACACACTTGTCATAGGTCATGGCAGTATTAAGGGTTTTATGTAAAACACTACTGGTTTGTTTCTGGAGGTTGGCAGTAGTGTATGGTTTCAGGGCTGGTCACTCTAAGGACTATAAATACACTCTGAAATGTGCTGTTTATTAGTGTGTCTACTTTCACATAATTTGAAATGTGAAGCCCGTGTAACTATATTCGATCAAGCAACTGAATACTCCTGGGGAACACATGAAGTTGTGTGTTAGAACCAGGATACTAACATTCACTTATTGTCATAGCATCGCCCTCCTAAGATTAAAGTGCTTCTAGTTCTGAAGTCCTCACACAGTCTTCTGTGATCTGAACACTTTTTAGCATTTCTTCCTTTTTTTCTTTTTGCCAGAAGGATTGTTTGCATGGTACAGAATTCCTTACCTGTTGGAGAGAGGATTTCTATCAGTATGAGTCTTTTGATGAACTGTCCAACAGGTAGCCTGTCACCAACATTAGTAGTAGAACATTCAAAGTGTAGAATTGCTAGCACCAACTGGTCATTTCTGCAAAGGCCTAAGAAAGGGAAGGGCCTTGGTGCCAACATTACATGTTAGACAGGAGACTGCATTATGTTTCTCAGAGTCCCAAAGTAAAAGCTGTGTTGTATGCTGACTACAGCTTCGTATTCCAAGGGAGTCTCATGAGAGATGAGCTCTGTATTTTTTGTGTTTTGTTTCAGATTCTGAATCTCAGAATTTATCTTTTCCAATAACTAAGATTTGATAAGACTCCTTTATTAGATTAGGTTGGACATTTTTGTTTGCCTTTTCATTTTAAAAAAATGGGTTATTGCAGCTCTATTTGCTCTTTGTTTTCTTAAGATGAATGGCTCTTGAGGAGAGCATCCTCTCTCCATGTATATTACACACAAAGTACCCACACATGCATATGCATACACTATACAAAAAATAATAACTTTTAGTTTCATGTTTATGTGACTTATATAACTCATTTAAAACAATACACTTACTTATTGAGAAGTGCCATGAATACATCATAGAATTAGTGTACATACATATAGCATGCTTACATGTGTGTGTATAACATCTATAATCTATGCTTAGACTCATACTGAAATAATATATTTGAATTAAAATAGGTATTCTTTCTAATGACGATATGAAATTTTATATTTTGAACAGAATGTTCTTAAAACATTGTCTTTGTTTGTAAAAAGAATTCAGAGACTTGCTTGAACTGAGGTAAGATAAAATCTGCATTTGACCACTGAACTGAAGCGCTGTCTAAAAGGTGTTTTACAGACACTCAGAGGAATTGGCTGTGACAGCAGCTCACTCAGCCAAGAAATTTGACTGTCATCTTCATCCACTTGCTTTCCCTCACATGGGTGACCAGTAAATAAATGTGTCGTTTCCTCAGTGAATGATGGCAGCTCCCTACCCATCAGATCACACTGTACAGATGTTGCTGAATTTAGAAATGAATGAAATTAATCTAATGGTTTGTTGTTTCTCTTTGTCTTTTGCCTTTGTGTTGATTATCAAGGCACTTCTAGTGCAGAATTGCTCAGTTAGAATATTTCCAAATGTGACTGTTCTTAAACAACGTTTGTGCTGGGTGAAAACTATATAAATAGTCTGATTTTATTAAATCACAGAGTATACTGTGTCAGGGAAGACCAAGGTCTAGCAATGCTCAGTGCTTAGATACACATTTTATGGCCTTGACAGCAGTAAAGAAAAAGGTGCGTGAATGAAAATATGTGCGTGTGTGTGTGTGTGTGTGTGTGTGTGTATGAAAATATGTGCGTGCGTGCGTGCGTTTGTGTGTGTGTGTGTGTGTGTGCATGTTCCTGTGGTGGCAGAACGTTCAGATTCCCTACAACTGAAGCTATAGGTCCCCATGTGTCATTATGAACTTCCTGATTCCAAACAGATGACAGGGTATCTTTTCCTTGCTTACTAAAATTTTATCCAACATAAATTATATAGCCTTCTGTCTCACAGATGACCAGTGAGATCCTCTCACCAGAGCAAGGATGTCTTTAATTAGATATAAAAATATGGTCTACACCGGGGAAATTCCCAAGAGGAAACTAGGCAAGTTTTGATCAGACTCTGGGAACTTGGCCTATTTTCATATATCTAGGAGTGAAGAATATTCCAGAGGCCACCCAGAATGAGCACCCAGGAACACACTGAGCCCAACTTTGAGCAACATAGAAGCAGGGGGGGATAGGATAGGGTTCCTGGGTGGGGGGCAGAATGAGGAAAAGGGATAACATCTGAAATGTAAGTAAAATATCCAATAAAAAAGTTTTAAAAAAAGAAAAGTAAGTTCCAACTACACCACTGCCTTCAAAGGCTAACCTCACCATGTTCTGGTTACATGATGAGGGGTGAGTTAACACACTGCTCTCTTCAAGACACATCTGTTTGTGAAGAAGAGAGTCCTCACTTATAGTGTCTTTATTAGAAGTAACTGTGTGTCTGGCAAGGGGCACCGCCTAACAAATGTTGGCAGGTATATTGCTGGGAAGAAGGGTTGTATTATAGAGTGAACAGGTTGTAGAGGTTGTGAAGCATCTTGAAATCTGAGGTCAGAAATAACCCATTATGAATGGCCTTAAAAGGCTAGAACGGGAGTATAGGTTCAATTCTGTAGGAAATGTGTCTGGGACCACTAGAGAAATAACATACAAAAATAGAGCATAGTGATGCTTATACCATTTTATGTCTTACAGCTTGGATGATAAAATCTATTTATTGATTCTTTAGTTCATTCTCCTATTACCATTCAAGGCAGTTTCTAAAGGCCTGTCATCTGGAAATTTAATTCCTTCTTTATACTGAACCCTTTTTGTTCATTCCTCAGGATTATTCCATATGGAATTTATGTTCAATGTGTTTTTTCATTAATTCTCCATTGCAGCTGATAGCCCTCATAACCTATGTTTCAGATTCGTTATAAATTGTACATCGTTGTCAGTATTAGTAAGTGTTAATGGCAGCTCCCTGTTAAGCTTACTGTTTTGAAAACTTTGTGTAGAAGGGCCTTTAGTCCAGGATTGCTTGTGTTTTGAGGCAGCTGTTAGATGATGGGTATACCTCAGGCTATCTCCACTGACAACAGACTACAGTGCTGGGATCTTTACACTTGTATTCTTCCCTCAATTGCAATATTATGAGCATTAAGTTTCATCCCATATTTAAATTACAATTCAGAACATTAATATCTTCCATTATATTCTTTATTTTATGGATATGAAGAAATGCTTGTGGGATTGATACTAAGAACTGAGGGCTTTTCTTCAATAGTATCTCATATTATTCAGTTTCTTAGGCAGTACACTTTCCCAGTTCTGTTGAGTATGTCTTGAATCACTAGAATATTAATATAGTAAATAATTTTAGTTTAATTTTTTTACTATTTTTGAGGGGGAAATTGCCATGATGTATGGAGATCAGAGGACAACTTCTAGGAGTTCTCTTTTTACATTCTAGGGATCAAACTCAATTTGTCGGGCTTAGCAGAATGCCTTTGGCTGCTGATCAAACTCTACTATACCTGCTCTTTATTGTGCTTGCAGACTTAGTGAAAAGCCACTCCATGTGTTTGCTGGCTACACCTCATCCAGAAAAAAAAAAATGAAATAACATAATATAGCATAGAGTTTTAGGAATCATTTAATAGGGCTGTTAAAGAAATCTCAATTTTTATCTTTAGAAATTATTTTTAATTTTGTTTACAAAGAAACGTCATTTTTTTATACCATATCATTTTTATTTCATACATGGAAACAACCAATGTAAAAACAGAACAATCTGAGACTATGAGATATCAGTGTCTGGAGGAATGTCTAGGGACAGAGAGGAGAGGAGGATAAACTAGAGTATTTACAAATAAATATAATCAGTACACAACATACTCGCTAATAGGTAAATCTTATCAGTTTGGATAATTAAAATTTGCCAATAATTATATCTTCAAATAAGAAATACAGCTTCTATCACACAATTATTTCCGTATCACTGAATAAATAATTGTATTTCCCATTTTATCTTCCTGTATAAGAGGACATAAGGCTCCTCGGTTACATGTGTTGTGGTTGTTTTTATAAAAAAAGAAAAAAAATTAGTGTGGCAAGGGCTCATTAGGTATACAGACATTAGTTTGTTTGTAAAATTAATGCTTGTTTTCTGATAGCCAGCATGAAACCTTAAAAGGTCAAGGGAAGCTAACATTTACTAAGAGTAGTTAACCAAAACCAGGGTATGTAGTCACAGTAGAATATATTCAGCTACTAAAAGTGTAGCTGTAAGCCTACATTATTTTAGCAACAGATATAACATAGGCTGAAAAGTACTGTTAAAAATATTATTTGACAGCATCAGTAATATCCATACTATACTAAAGAAGCCATTTGTTTATACAGAATAATTCCACTGAGAAGAAATAGAAACAGACTTAAGAACAGGTATCTCAACAGTTTTACACACATGCACACACATGTACTCACATACATGAGCCCATGTGTGCACATGTATTCAATTGGTGGTTTTCCTCCAATTCCTGTACTTAACTAAAATGGGTGATGTAGCTATTTCCATTTGTAACAGGGTTCTTTATATGCACATGGATATCTTCCAGGTCGCTGGTTCCTCCAATAGGCTGAGTGTGTTCTTCTGAGTCTTTCCACATCAGGAGTTTGATATATCCAGTTTGACATGTAGACCTAGAAATGAAAATCTACTTGGAAAGGAAACATGGGGAGAGAACCAAGTGTTCAGTGAAAATGTCTCCCAGGTCACAGTTTTAGACATGTTGATGGCCCTGACTGTAGTCTGCCACTAGCTAAAGGAGACTACAAGTCCATAGAACTTCAGGCCGTTGGAACAGACTTTGCTTAGAGCGCCAGAAGTAGAACTCATTGTATGTCTTTCTTATGTTCTCCCCACACACACTGTTGTCTTTCATTTTGGGTGACATCATCCTCTGGGGAGTCCTCCAACCTGTATATTTTCACTGTCACCTCTTACCTTTCATTGATGCATATCTGAGTGACTACCTCTTCATCTTTTTCCTTCAAAGGGGTTTAGTTCCCAGGGCTTAACCTATGCAGTTTTCTCTGCTCATACACACCAAGTGATTTTAAGTGTTAGCATCCTTCCTGGTAAACCACTGCTACCTTTCTGCCCACCTGGAGGGCTGACAACAGTTGCTAGCTGATGAGCCTTAACTTCGTTGCATGCTCAGAAGACTGAGGTCTGAGTGAGCTGTCAGCCCTCCACAGCTTTGTTTATCCTTCCTACCACAACAGTACAGGCTCAGGGCAGTTATTTCATTATTAGTTCCCCACTCCTCCCAGGGATCCTTTTCTTTCTTTAGTAAATGATAAGACATCAGAGGATTAGAGAAAAATGGAGTGATTTCTTTTAAGATATGATTTTATTTTTTGTAAATTTTTTTCTTGTTCTATGGAGCTCTCCAAAGCCATGTGTATGATTTCTGTCCAGTGTACTTTAATCCTATTCACAAGGGTTGGAGACTCAGTATTTCTATAGGAAGCAGGAGTCAAACCAGCCCAGGAAACAAACCTGTCAAACTCTTTCGTCACATTTAAATGGAATTTTCTAAGCACTATGTTATTGTAAGTCATCCAGTGTTTGCATTAGGTTTACATTTCAATATGACTTGTTTTTAAGATGAAGGTACTCTTCATTTCAGTTTGCAATGAATTGTATTCTGAGATATAATTATAAAAATACATAGATATATTTTTCATTAGGATTTGAAGAAAAGCTAACACTTTGTTTTGCCTTGTGTGTCTAATTTCTTTAGCATTTAAATTACATCTTGCATTTCTGAATGACTATATGAGACAAGAGGAATACATTTTTGTGGGGAGGAGGTATTTGTTTTAGGATAAATAGTTTTTATGAGTGGGAACTGTGGGATTTTCTTTTGCCACTGCTTAATAATAGATTTTTCTCATTTTGGAAGCAAAATCAAAATTATATCTAGTTAAGGTTTGATGTAAAACAAATAAGTAGTACTTATAAAAGTGTGTCAGAATGAGTTTTCAAAATAGATGGTGAGAGAATTTCCCCTTTACTGCAAAGGATGGCAGAAAGTCCCGTGTCTAAGCGGGACACCTGAGCATGCTCAATCTCTCTCTCTCCTTGTAAAAGGCAAGGCAGGGCTTACTTTTGCCTTCATGAACAATCTCTCTTATCTGAATCCCTTTATAAAATTATTGATTGCACACCTTTTTCTCCAAAAAAAAAAAGTATTTTTTGCTTTGGTTTTTGACAGAAGCCTCACAGCATTAATATAAAACAATCCAACTGATGTTATCTAAAGGCATCCTGACAGTTCAGAGTTTTCTTTGTTCCTTTGTCCTGAGCCTTCTCCAAGGTTCCTACTTCTGTCCAACCCACAGCTCCGTATTTAATCTGAGTGACTCCCAAATGGAATTATTTATCTCTCTCTCCTCCCTCAACCCC
Source organism: Grammomys surdaster (assembly GCF_004785775.1). Lineage (NCBI taxonomy): Eukaryota > Metazoa > Chordata > Mammalia > Rodentia > Muridae > Grammomys > Grammomys surdaster. The sequence goes on along the minus strand of NW_021620885.1, from coordinate 7,497,161 downwards.
AGGAGTCACACCCAAATTCTAGCATTGACTCAATGGTAGAAACCCTCTCTAGCCTTCATAAGATCATCTAAGGGAATGAAATTATACAAGAGCCCAGAGGGCAGACTCTTATTTGAAAGCCATTTACAGATTTCCACAGTTACATGTTTTGACTGGAGCATAAGAACAAAAGCGGGAGCTGGAGTAATGGGTCAACAGTGAGGAACACGTCTTGTTCTTTCTGAGGATCCAAGTTCCATTCTCAGCGCCCACATTGGGCAGTTTACAACCACCTGTGACTCCAGCCCCGGAGGATCTCATACCCTCTATTGATCTCTGTAAGCAACTGAAAACACATGTCATATTTACATAGACACACGTAAGTAAAAATAAAAATGGACCCTGACTGGTTCTTTGGAGGTTCTAGCAAGGGACCACAGTTACTCGTATACTCTTAACCAAAGACTGATCCTCCTTTTTTCTGGAGCATGCAGCTTCTGGAGGGATACACATGGGGCAGCAAGGGAGGAAGAAGATACACAAGTAGCCAACCAGAGCAGCCGAATCAATGCTGACGATCAATGGGTGGACAGATGTCACAGTGAAGTCATAGTCACATCCTTTTCCCTCTTCTCTTGCTAACCAATTTTGAGTTTCGATGAATTATGAGCTGTCATCACTTTCAATTTATTCCTTACGTCCAAAGCAGCTTCCATCTCCTCAGTCCACTGTATTCTTTGTTTGAGAAAACAGAGTCTCAGGTTGTAGTAAGTCTGTGTTCTTGGCATCCTCTTTGTTAGCTTTATAAGTGGTGGTATTTGAGCTGTACGTTCTTATTTTCAGTGCAGTAAATGAAAAGCTGATGCTTTCCCATGAAAACTGTAGGTTAGCTTGGCAGAGAGCATGCTTTCTGAACTGCCATCTCTACACGTCCCATGCCACAATTCGATATAGAAGGTTTTCATTTGTTAATACTCAAGTCTTACTATGCATTTTAGCAACAACTGATGCTTTATTAATTTTTGTCTGGGAGCAAGATAAAAATGGGCAAATGGTGCCTTAAGACACACTTGATATTAAACAGCTTAGCATTTTTGTATGCACTGGAGACACATAAGTTTTTTTTTTTTAAGCTGGAGGTATTTTTCACCTCAGTTTGCAATGAACTATACTCTGAGATATAATTATAAAAATATGTAGACATATTTCATATATATACATCATAGGTAGCATTTTGAGTGAAGACAAAAAGGGACAAAAACCCCATCCATGAAAGGGAGGCTAAGCTTAATATCAACCATTGATAATACAACTGTGAAATCTGCATCTGTGTTCTGCATTAGGTTTTGCTAATTGTGATGTGTTCCACACTGGTTTTGTGAGAAAAGGAGGATTGGGTTACTAATAGGTACTAGCGTCTTTCACAAGTGCACTGATTTCACCTGGGATAAAATTGCACTTCTGTTTTTCTAAAGATACATTTACACATTTATCCCCCCCCGTGTGTATGCGTGTGTGTGTGTGTGCATGCACATGCACATACATATATGTGTGTACTGCATTGTGCAATGACTGCTGCTATTGTGATTTAAGGTGATACAGATATGTTGTGAATCCTTCTGTTCATGTTTTGACCACTCGCTGTGACTTCGGTTTTACTGCATCATTGGGCAATGGTTTCTGGTACACAGCACTCTGCTGAAAGTGGGAAGAAATCTATTGTGAATAAATAGCCTGGAGCTTTCACATCATACCCTCATAAGGCATTCACCACATTAAAAGGGACAGTTCATTTTTAAATGTGTGTGTGTGTGTGTGTGTGTGTGTCTGTGTGTCTGTGTGTGTGTGTCTGTGTGTGTATGTTAATAGCAGTCTTCACTAGCCTGTATTATTTTCTGTTTTTCATATGCAATAGTTTACTATATTCCTAAGTCAAAATTTAACTTATACTCACCTTAAGATATCATGGTGTTTTATTATGAAAGCATCAAAGCGTATTTCTGTATAGATATTCTAGCTGTTGAAAGATATGCTCTCCTCTGACATTGCCACACACACATATAGCTTTTATTCATATTCAACATTCAAACATTGTATTGTTTTCTCCTGACAGTTGACTTCAAGCCTCGGGCCAGCATGGACACTGTCCACCATATGCTGTTGTTTGGATGCAATATGCCCTCGTCCACTGGAAGTTACTGGTAAGGAAGTTACTTGGTGGGCTCCCAGCAGAAAACCTGTGCTGTTTTACAAGTCCCAAGTGTATTTATGTAAGGATTTTACAGATGATTAATAGGCAAATAACAGTGTTCACTGACATCCCGTGGTTATCGTAATTATTTAGTCCTCTGTTCAGTATCAGTCTTTGTCACAGATTAAATGTTCATACAAAGTGAATTTAGATTATTGATATTCTGACATCACTTTTTGTACAATTCATGGTTCCATCCAAAAAGCACTGCAGTCCTGTTCATTACAGGTTCTTTGGTCCCATAGACTGTGCTAAGTTATTTGTAGGTATAATTTTATTTATCCTACCTTCACTTCAAAGCAAGCGTTTCTATACAAGTTTTACAGACAAGAAGCCATAAGTTCGGGTCTACTAACTTATTCAAAGGATCAGCTGGCTGTAGCACAAAGCATACCTTAAAATGTATGATTCCAAAGTCCAAATGTATTCAATTTGACCATATTGTCCAATGTTTATTTAAGTAACTATTACAGTTTATGAATGATTTTAATCACTCTGTTGAGCTTTCTATTGTGCCATGATTAATCAGTAAACCATTCTTAAATGCCTCTTCTAGAACAGCAGAGGATGATGTGGGGGAAGTTCTATAGTAAACGTGTTTTCTACCCCTAGAAATATATTCTATAATTATGTCTTGAAATTTCCCCTTTCACTGTGTTCTTCAGTGTTATTGAAGGTCTGCGAAATCTGAAAAATACTAATATATTCTAAGCCTCCTGCTTTTCACCGACAGTTGGGACCATTGTCAAATACTAGTGTCCAGAATGACTGCCATTTTTAGCCATGTACCATGGAGAGGCTTGTTTTGATATTCTGCTCCTCCATAATCATGTAGACCAATTTCTCAGGTATCCTAATATTAATTAGTCTGATGTGAGGCTTGTAGCAACTGCTTTCTAGTCATTTTTATAATAAACAATTGCAATATGTATTTGAAACTGGAAAAAGCATGGGCAATTAGTGGAAATCTCCATAGACCAAGTGCCATCAAAGCATTTGTTAATAGACTCAAGTTATTTGATGTAATGGGCATATCACATAGGAACCAACCTAACATGATTAGCTTTACATAAAAATGGAATCAGCAAATCACAGTTAATACCCCTTGGTATCAACGATATTGTTTTATCTCTTTCATAAATTTTCATAAATAAAAATTCTCCACTAAAAGATTATTCTTTGACAGTCTTTTCTGAATCTTATTCAACAAATTACATCCTTTGTTTTGTATGCTGTAAAAATATCCCTTCTGCAACTTGCAATATAGTCTTTTAGTTTACAGAGTGATTAAAATAGCTAGAAAGAATATAAGCTCTTCAAATGTGCTTTGGCTTCACCTTGCCTGGGAGGACTGATAAAACCCAACAGCACTTAAAAGCCAAGGCGATGATCCTATCTGCTAAAAATTATATAAGCAAAAGTTATGTTTGCCATTTTCATATCAGAGGAATATCAAAACAACCACATTCTTTTGGCATTTTAGATATTTATTGGTATTCCTAGATGTACTAGTTTGAAACTTTACTTTTATAGAAACTTTATATATACAATATACTGCCAAAGGGTTTCAAGTTCAGGGACGGAGCCATCAAAGGAAATGCTGGTGAAAGTGGAATTGTGGGATGATTTGTGTCTCCGTATGTTATTTTGCTAAACTTATTGTTCAAAAGACAACAGTGTAAAAGTAACAAGCCCACAGCCTGATTCCCTTGTTGGCTACTGAGCCTGTTAGGTATATTGATTTTAGATTTGTGCTTGGTCAGTATTAAACCCCCTTTATGCTAACGTTGCATAATTCTGTAAGGATGCATTGCATACCTTCTAGGAGTCAGCTGAGAAAGGCGTGACTACCAGGCATTGGGGACGTGCAGAGGTTGGCTCACCTCAAGCACATATCTGCTGTGCGTTGCCGATGTGATGCACCGCTGACTAATTAGAATTTTGTGTAATGCTGAGTCCACATCATTTTAAATGTAATTTAAAATACTTGCCTTGTAGCACATTCCCATTTAATCTATAGATTTGTAATAATTGGCTGTGTAGCCATAAAACATGAAAAATAATTGATGCTATTATTCATCTTCTTTTAGCCAAGCCCAAAGTCTTCATTTAACATTTGGAAGTAGATATAGGAGCTGTTGGATATGCAAAGTAGAAGACACACATCAAGCTAGGTTGCTGCTGTACTCACTTTGGCTTTACAGTCTAGCCTTGTATTCCAGTTAATGTTAATAGAGAGTCTTCTCTCCCGGATTTGGCAGGCCCCATTCCTCTCTTTTAAAAATTAGAATTCATGGCACTTCACAGGCTGAACACTTCTAGGTTGCTTCAAAGGACATTTTCCTTCCCAGCGCCACTGCTTCGCAAGCACAGCATGAGAGAGAGCCTTTGGATGCTTTCTCAACATGTGCCTACCTATCCTCCCACCTCGAGCAAAAATATGCCAGTGTGGAAAGTTCTGTATTCTTTGAGTAACAAGATTTATCATATTCATTTTAAGTTGCAAATCTAGCATTGGACTCTTACAAAATAAAAGGCATTTAAGTAAAAGGCTTTCCAACTCCCACATGTATTTTTCAACGGGATATCTGTACTGATTACTGATACTTAATAATATCAGTAACTCGTTTACGATCTAGGAAACTCTTCAGGGAGCACAAATCTATTTTGACAATGTGTAAATGCCTTTTTTTTTTTTTTGCCAGTCAAGCTTGGATTTCTTGTTTTCTTTGTGCTGGCGAGATCTCCATCTGTCCACCTCTCCTTGATCCCTTTTTCACATGAGATTTTGCTCTCGTTACTAGCTCATTGGCAAAAAGGCATGCATCTTTAATATAGAAAGCGTTTTTTCCCTGAAATTATGAAGTTATAACTCACCCGCTGTCTTCAGGCAACACTTATGATATGGAGGCAAAGAGCGGCTCTGATGTTCCGCTGCCGAGCTGCCCTCCTTTGCTCTCGGTAATTGCCTCATTCTACTGTTCATTAAAATATATTTACAGTTATATTAAGTTTACATGAAAACAGTAGACACAGCATGAAGCAGTTTTCATTATACAGTCATTTTAATTTTAAAGTTTTTTTTCCCCTTCCACAAGCATTCGAGTCTTTTGTGTCTCGTTCCAAATTAGCAGCTCACACTGTTAATGTGTCTAGTTAATTATATGCATGTGCACTTGAATTGCATACATTGATGTGAACCTTTTAATATACTATGGGGTGGTCTCTTTATAGTTCGAGTGGGCCTGATGCTCAATTCCAAATTAACATACCTCTGGAGGATGCAAATAGGGACCAGTTGATGGAGCAGCCTCTCTGATGACCCACGAAGGCAGCAGTACCTTTCAGATGTAACCTAATACCTCTGGTTGCTATTTGTTAATGTAGAAGACAATTAACCACACCTGGGGACCAATGGCGAGGGACAGGGGAAGGCAGCAGCAAAGTGGGCAGTAGTATGATTTGCTGGCATTTAAGATAATAGTTTTGAAGTACTTTTAAAAAGATTTATCTATTTTTATTTTATGTGGCATGCCTGTGTTCACTTACATGCATGTATATGTACCGTGCTCATGCAAGGTGCCCCCAAAGCCAGAAGAGAGTGCTGGATTCCCTGGGGTCACTATTACAGAGGTCTGTGAGCTGCCACATAGGTAATGGGAACCGAATTGAGATTCTTCAGAAGAGCAGGGAGGTCTCTTAACTGCCAAACCACCTCTGTGCCCTGGAGTGCTTTTTCTATTAATATTATTTTAATTTTTTTAGAATATGTGATTGTTGGGTTCTGCAATTTCCATTCTGCTGAGTGCCGATTGTGGTCCTTAAACAACTTAGAGCAAACTGAGATTTTGTTTCCTCAAAATATTGGGTGAATTGGGGTGCTAATGTAGAGAACAGTGACTACAGATACCAATTATGTGCCATATACTTCAAAAAGATAAGGGGGTTTGTTTCAAAAGTTTGATAAATGTTTTGAATGTTCCAGGGGACACATGTGTGTAACCCAATTTAAACATCGAACATTTCATGGCACCACACTAATCTGAACAATTTTATTTGTGTATCAGTTAAATTGCTTCCATGACCCAAAACACCATTATGACAAAAATGCAGAATAATATGAACTGGAAAAAATACCAAGCCATTAGGCTGTTAGAGTTAGTGGACTTTTAAATATATCACCAGCTGTGAACCGCAGTATGGTTGTCTGTGCGTAACTGAAACTATTTTTAGTTCTTATAATTAATTTTTTATTTTAAAACTATTCCTAGTGACAAGACCAGCTCAACTTTAAAAATCGAAGAGGGCTGCTACAAGTTGTTTGATGTTTTTTTTAAAAAGGGAGAATCCCAGCTGGCTAAAAGAGGCCATTTCCAGCTGCTCTAACTTAGCATCCTTCTCAAGCCAAAGCAGTAGAGTGTCTCACCATCCTCGGGAGAATTAGCTTAAATTCCTTTCAACTGCTTCTATTTATTAGCCACCTGCTGTGTCTCTTTAAACGCCACCATCTCCACAGGGTTATAGATGCTGGTTCCAGGGAAGAGAGAACATAGCTACAGCATATGTATGCCTGTGTGTAACACTCCCCTCGGTTACTCATTTAAATGGCTTATCCTAGTGATGATGTTGCCTAGATAAGGCCACAGCTTTGCTGCTTGTCTCCTGATCATACTGATTGAGAGCAGAGTGCGCTTGTGCTGCCATTTGCAGCTTTTCTGCATCCTGGTTGCTCATCCTGGCACACTCCATAGCCACGTTCAAAGTGTTTTCTGCAGTACTTTCTTTGTCTCTTCCTCCATAAGAAACTTCTAAAGTTCAACAAATAGAACATTTGTCTCAGCATAACAAAAATAGCAAGCCTCCAAAACCCATACCATCCTTCATTCTGGGCACTGTATGATGTGCATTTAAGGGCAGTATTTTGTCACAAGTTTCTGCTGGACTAGAATGAACTGGTTTCCCTTTATTCATTATGGATTTATTTAGAAATGGTCTCTACTCCTTGCTGACCTTGAATTGATTTTTTTTTCTCTATCTCTTGCTTGCTAGGATTATAAGATATACATTGGAGATTTGCCCTCTTCAAAGCTAGGCAAGATCTCAACCAACATTCTCAGCTCACAACTTCCTTTCTGTTAACTTCATATTGTAACTGAGTCATAGTAAGATAGAAAACATATGTCCTCTGGTTAAAATAGAGTTGGTATCTGTTCTGAGTCGACAATGATTATATTCACTGGCTAATCATTTTAGTTGTGTGTTTTGGAGTGGTAGAAGCTCTTTAGCATCTATTGATTGCTGGTGCCAGGCTTATAAACATTTTGACAGTTTCCACAAAATATGCAACAGACAAGGGGCATATGATGGGCTAGAGAGACGGTTCAGCAGTTAAGAGCACTAGTTGTTCTGGAGGATCAATTCCCAGCATGCACATGGCAGCTTGAAACTGTCAGTGGCTCCAGTTCCAAAGGATCAGACATTCTCTTCGACATCATCACTGAAAAATGACCCCACAAACATAAAATATTTTTAAATGGAACATGCTGAATGGTTTTGATCATCTTTCCTTACAAGACTAGCAGCTGAGTTAACAAAGTACTGATGTTACACCAAAAACATAATAAGTATCTTGGGTTCAGATTTTTGCCTCAGTAGTTATCACAGACATTATTTAACTATCTTAACCTGTATCGGTGTTTCTTTATCCATTAAATGTGGCTTCTAACCCTGCCTTGTTGATTCTGAAAAAGGAAGCACTGAGGAGGAAGCACATAATGTGCTGCCTCCATAGAAGACTTGGGCTTTTTTGGACTTAGAATTGTGCTGCATACCCTCTGTTCTTCCAAACGATATTGCCCTTCTCACTGGGATGGGTGTGTATGTGTCAGGGGTAGTTCCTATGATGTTGTTTGTCAAATTACTACCATACTTATTTAGTTTTCTGGCTAGGTATTCTTTGAATTACCATGTGAATGCATAACTCCTGCTAGGGAACTACTGAAGTTCCCATGGGATTGTATCTGAATTTGCAGACATACTCTATTGGTTATAAGGCACCAGTTAATGATACGTAACTAGGACCAGTGCAATTTTGGAAGATAATAATATCCCTCCCACAGTATTTATTACATTGTGTTCCTCAAAACAAACAAACAAACAAAAGTCTCTGTTAATTTTTCTGGCTATAGTTGCTAGATAGCTAATGTATTACAGATTGAATTGAAGGCCTACTTGTATTGGTTTCTTTTCCTGTTGCTGTAATAAAATTCCCCTTACAAAAGCCACTCAAGTGAAAGGGATTCGTTTCAACACACAAGTCAAGCAAACATCCCTGTGCCAAGGAGGTCAAAAAGGCAAGCGCCTGAAACAGCTGGTCACATCACATCTATAGTCGGAAGCAGAGAGGGCTGAATGCTAGCTCTCAGCTCATTTTATCCATTTTATGTATAATCCAGGATCCCAAGATCCCTGCTCATGATGGGGCGCAAGTGGCAGGGAAGATGACTCTTACAACAGACATCAAATCACCTAATCAAAATAATTCCTCACAGGTGTGCCCAGAGGCTGAGTTAATCCACACAGTTATGCCCGGAAGCTGTTTCCAAGGTGATTCAGATCCTGTCAAATTGACAGTTAATACTAACCATCTGAAAGCCATACAGGACCTGACAATTTGGGCTTTTATTATTTTAGCAAAAAGAGATGATAAGGTGTCATTGCCATCTCTCTCAAGCAACCTTAGATTTCAAATAGCCTTTAGCAGATTATAACCAGTGAGTGCTTTAACAGTCCCTCATATAGATGATCCAACATGAAGGACTTGCTCTCTTTAGAGCTTGGCACAATCAGAAAGTATTCTTGCCATCCAAAAGGGCCGCTGTGGATTAGAGGTGAAAAGGCTTCCACAGGGAAAGTCCAGGAATCCAGAACCATCTTAGTTTCAAATGTTAGTTGTTGCCCAGACCCTTAAGCTACCAAGGCCATTTTTTATTTACAGAATGTGAAATTGGTTTGTGCCACTAGGTCCTGTCATTACCAAAAGTCATCTCTGCTGACATCCCATTTTTACTGTTCTCCTTTAGTTCTCTTACACATTAGGTTTGAGATTATTTCCGTATCCTGATGTCTTTCTGTCTGGAACTAGAGTTAGAACTATTGTGGGCATCCATGGGTGCTGGGAACCAGACTCTGGTCCTCTGGAAGAATAGTCAGTACTCTAGACCACTGAGCCATCTCTCCAGCCACAAGCTAAGATTTTCTTTTTAATTTTTTGTTTTGATGAGTCAGTATGTATGTATGTATGTATGTATGTATGTATGTGTGTATGTGTGTACGTGCGTACGTACATAGGAGTCTATGGAAGCCAGAAGAATTTATCAAGTGCCCTTGAGCTGGAAATATGGGTGGTTGTGAACCCAATGTGTGTGCTAGGAACCAAACTTGGGTTTTCTGGAGGAGCAATATGTGTCCTTAACCACTTATCATGACTTGTGATGAAAGAAAGTGTGACAGCCAGAGCTATCAACTGTAGCTTAATTGTGTGACCTTTGGACTTGCTTGAACCAAGTTACTTAGTCAGTTTCAAAGTGCAGCCCGTTTGCAGTATTTCTAAGACAGTGAAGAGAAGACAGGCAAGTAATGACTCAAATGTGTTGGTGCTTAGATTTTGCTTTTATCGTAAGTTTTTAATTCTTATTTCATATGTGACAGTGCAGTATCCTACTCAACTGAGTTATTTACATGTGTCTGAACATGTAAAGTGAAAGATGCAAACTGCACCACCCATTGCTAATGCCAGGCAGAATGGCAGGGGCTGTGAGTACAGGGTGGAAGGCATTGCCTCAGACCTCAGGCACCCCTCCGTCCCCCACATCTGCCTTACAAGATGGCTACATAGGCTGAGTCTAGCACAGTGCTGTGGTTAAAGAAGGAGGATTGGTGATGGGGTCAGAGGAGGCTTCCCTGGGAAGGAAAACCAGAACTCAGACTTGAAGCTGAGTGTATGCTTCTCAAGCAGAGAGGAAGGAAAAAATCTCCCAAAGAGAACAGTGGAAATGAGAAGCAGGAAAATGTACAGTACCATGGCATGAGCAGAAGGGTTTTCTCTAGAAATATACCAAGATCTTATGTGTTATGTGTTGTACAACAATATACAGTAATTCAGGTTCATATGTGGGAAGCATGTGAAACATTTTGAGCCAGCAAATGGCATAAATGTATAGCTAGAAATATTTACTGAACCGATCTTCTCTGTTTTATGTCCATCTGCTTTCATATAGTCATACATTAAAAACTGACTTCCATATCAAAGAAAACAATTATCTTACCGCTGTCACCACACTGATGCTAGGCACTTATATATATATGATCCTTGTTGAAAGGTATGAAAACTGCCACCCAAAGCTTTATGTTTTAACAGCTTACAAGGAGAAAGGTATAAAGTCCATCACATCTGACAGCCTCATTTCTCTAACTATCATACAAAGAAGCCAAGGAAATGTTTATAGTTTTGGACACTGTCCAACACCCTAAGTCCTTGAACACATTTGGCATGGGGATGTCATAAATATTTGTCCCAAAACACAATTATCACATAGTAATGGTCCTTCATGTTTAGTGTATGGCAGCTGACAAGAACACTAAGAAACAACTGGTTGATGTGTTTTACAGTGCACATTACACAGTCTCTCTGGAGCCTGATTTAAGGAAGCAAGAACGTTTGCTAAGCATAACATTTGAGACCCCCTGGTGCTGGCTCTCTAATTCTTAATTCTGAAAGATAATAGCATGATCCATCCGTACTGACATCCTCTTTTTCCACCTCCAACCCCATTTGTAGCAGGAAATGTGGCAAGATTTTCTGCCTCTGAGTTTGAAGGAGAGATGGACTTACCAGTGTTTCCTGTGTAGGTAACCTATGTACTTCCAGTACTATAGGCTCAGCCCCTAACCTGTTTAAGACTCAAAAATATCTGCCTTTCCAATCTCTCCAGACCACACTTTCTGTCTGTGAGCCAGCTACTGCCAAGGAAACTGTATTTGTCTTTGCTCTTGATAGTTTTCAGTCTTTATAATCTGTTTAATTTCCTGCCTCTGACCTTGTTTGGCCCCAGATTTCCAAAACACAAACATAAATGCATTATAAAAACAAAAAGATAATGTAGCCTGACCATGTTTTAAACAAATCTAATTCAAGGACAGGACAAACTGGGAGTTATAATATTGGTAGAAACAATGCAATTTGCCATCAACTTATTATATCTTAAATTAGGTTTTCCAGAGGTCTTGACTATGCAAGTTACTGTACATCACTACTATAGCCCTGTCAAAGGAGCTTCCATACATGAGCTGCTGGGCTCTCAAGGGATAATAAACACATCCAAGAAGCACAACTTCTAGAGGTGGTCCAGTGAGGTGATCCAGGGGTAGAAAGAAGATGGGCTTTGTGCTGAAGGGCTTTGCTAACCATACATGTCTATCCAGATGGGGAACATTTTATACATTGAGTGTTTTATTAAATAGTGCATTACAGTGGATAGTGCCTTAATTTATAAAGAGATTTCCACTTGTATTTCATTTGATTCACAGAGGAAAACATCCCCCGCACTACAGAGAAAACTGAAACAGGAAACTAAATGATGCTTGTACCACATGACATGATTCATAAATGCAAGCCAGTGTTCACATCTTTTTAAAGTGTGTGTGTGTGTGTGTTTATGTATGTGCGTGCGTGTGTGTAATATAGTGTAGTCAAAAGCCCAAAGATTGTGCACATATTTTATTTATTCTCCTGAAGGCACACAATTGTTAATACAGCCAAAAATGTATTGACAACATCACCTCCCCAATCCCCAGAGAGCAAACCTGGATGGCATTCTTGTCAGATCTCTGTCTAGAGATCCCCAGTAGTAGCCTTGGCTTATGCCGTGCCATGTTTGGAGTTATGACGGGCTGTCTACCTCTATTCACATTTCACATAGGCTGTATCCAGGACTAGGCTGAACATCCACAACACAGCATTGTTCCACCTCCCCGTTCAGGTGCTTTTTCCATACAGAAATTCTCCAGCTTTCCTTGGGATATTAAGCCTAAGAATACTATAAATATATATTGATCTGTCTGACTTTAAAATACCTGCTTAAATATGGGACAATATGGATTTCACGACCTACATAGTCATTATGGCTACTTTTTCTTTCAGGTTTTGTGATGAAGGAACCTGTACAGATAAAGCCAATATTCTATATGCCTGGGCAAGAAATGCTCCCCCTACCCGGCTCCCTAAAGGTATGTTTGAAGTGACTTGAATAGTATAGCTGGCATGCATCAGCTTTTCAAAGTCCGTTCTAAAAAAGCTGTTGCCAATGTTCCATATTGGAGTTTCTCATTAAAAGTACCAGCATCACCTACTTTGTACAGAAAGGTAGTTGGCTACTTTTTCTCACCCCTTTTGTAAGTAGTTTGACCTCGTAACAGTTTGGATGGCCTTAGAAAATAATCAAGTCTACCTCAAGCCACCTTTGGCCTGAGGCACTTCAGCTCTCGACAGCAGGAACATTTCACGAGCCGAGAGAGCCCTAGAAATTAAATAAATTGCTGTTTCAGCATCAATACTTTTTTTTTAAAGTTCTAGGACCTAGGCATTTAATGTAATGCCAAGCCTAGCTGCCTTTCTGACTCTGCCTGAAAACTGTTGATAGCTTCCAGTGTCTGAGAGAACTGCCAAGACCCTCTCTTATTGCCTAAATGCTTCAGAATATTCAAGAAGGTGCATTATTCTGTTGCAGAATGCACGTCCTGTGGTCCAAAGATGGTTTAAGGATTCACACAGCCCAGTCTACCTTCCGTAGGTCATGTCCGCACCACTAATTGAACTCTACTTTGCATTGCTTCAGATTAGCATAAGAACTGCCTCTGCAGGTTTCCATGTACCCACCAACAGGCCTAAGCATCACAGGAAGTCTGTCATAGATGTGTTATTTTGAGAACAGATGCCTTTTCTCAGCCTGTGAATAGAATGTCTGTATGTCTTAAGCACATCATTAACAAATTCCATATAAACAGTAAGGCCATTCACAGACACCTGGACTTTTGTGATCTAGTTGGGAACTCTTTTTCTCTCTGTCACTTTTGAAGGCTTTGTTGTCATATGGGAAGGAAAATAGTCACTCTAAGATATTCCTAAGATTCTATCTTCTATAATCAGTTAGAAAATATAAGCTTTTATGAATATTTATTAAAGAAAAATAGAATCTTTTTGTATGTTTGTTAAATAGCCAACAGGGACAGAATTTTTTCCACTGTTCCTTTCAAAATGAGTGATCTGTTTGGCCAAAAGACCAGGAACCATTCTGGTTTATGTTGGAAACTATGACTAGATTCTCTCCGAGTTCTGGTTAAACATTTTGGCCAATAGAGTTTCTTTCACCTTCTATATGCTGATTTTATTTGGCATAAGTCATTTTATTTTCTGTGTATTTCATGACCAACAGCCCAAAATTACCTCTGTAACTCATTTAAGCATCAATTTCTATAATGAAAGTTTGCCTTGTTTTATAACTATTTAGGTGTTGGATTCAGAGTTGGAGGAGAAACTGGAAGCAAATACTTCGTCCTTCAAGTTCACTATGGGGATATTAGTGCTTTCCGAGGTAAGCTTAGAAATGTTAGAACTGAGTGAAATGTTCACTACTTTTTTTACTTAAATTAGATGTGCAATTATCTGTGTAATAAAATGAAGAATTACCCATAGACTCTGCCTAATAGGGACAGATGCCTTTAGTTGCTTTCATTTGCAACTACTGGAAGAACAGCTTTGTTTTTAAAAGTTATTTCACAATGCAAATTTCTATCCCACTGTTTTGGTTTTTTTTGCTGACTTCCAATGTGTTGTCTTACCTACTTGCCTGTGTGCCTTTCAGAAGAGTCACTCCTGCCGATCACTACCGTTAGAAAGCATAGTAGTGACCTGCTAACTTATTTACTGTGAGCAAGCCACTGAGAGAGAGAGACTATAGATTCCCAGGGGGCCTCAAACTGTACAGCAACTGCTGGGTTTCATATATAATCCACACCCGCCACTGCCTGCATTCCTCCATTGTCCACTGCACCAGGGCACAGATCTGAGCCACTGGTTAACATGCTAAACACTCCTACACAAGTTGCTCTACTTGTGGTCTCTAGAGAAAATATCTTATGTCTGTATGGATGTGACACCTGTCAATAATAAATCTGATGGCCTTTAGTTTAGAGAGGAAATAGGAGGTGAGACATCAGGGAGGCAGAAAGGATTCTGGGATAGTACCAGGAGGGAGATTTACCCTGGAAGATGTGATGAGTCAGACAAATGGTACCTGATGACAGGTAATCAGTCATGTGGCAGAGTGTAGATTAAAATAAATGGGTTATTTTAAGTTATAATCTAGTCAGAGAAGAGCCTAATCATATGACCAATATATTTTGAGTCTGAGTCTTACTTCCAGGAGCATAGGGCTGTAAGGAAGAACCAGACCTGATTTCTAGAGTGTTCAGTGTACGTTTCATTTAATTGCCCCTTCTCCTCTTATAGAACCATCAACATGATGAATGGCCCCAGTTTCCAAGGCAACCAAAATTGGTGCTTCTTATTTGCTCTGTGACATGTAACCAAATTCCAACTATGTTTTGAATTCATGCTCTTGGTTCCATGAGATTATAAATAGGGACAGAGTTCCCTTGGCCTTATTGGTCATTTTCCTGTCCTGTGCTGACATATACTTCCTCCAGAATCCTATAATATGATCTATCTCATAACCGACCTGACACATTTCCATCTTCAACACATTTTATTTCTATCCAGTAACAAGTCCTAGAAGTCTATCTGTCTTTCTGTACCTATTAATACACTTTAGGGCAGTGGTTCTCAACCATCCTAAGACTTCAACCCTTTAATACAGTTCTTCATGTTGTAATGACCCCAACAGTAATATTATTTTGTGGCTACTTCGTGATGTTAATTTTGCTACTGTGATGAATTGTAATGCAAATATCTGATACACAGGATATCTGATATGTGACCCTAGTGAAAGGTCATTCAATGTCCACCCCCACAAGGGGTCATGGCCCACAGGTTGAGAACCACTGTTGTAGATCTTGTAGTAGCAAGACTCTACAGATTCACAGCCCTCAGAACTGGATCACTATAGTGTCTTCGTCTACTAAATTACATTGAAAGGAATAATTTTATGTAACTGAAAATTTTTAATTAGATACATCATCAGGTAACCAAGAGTCTACAGACAGTGTACCAACCTAACTGTGTTTCTACTAAAAAACTAACTCTAGTTATAACAAAATAGCCTTTCATCTCTGCACCAGAACTTAATTCTAAACTGCAAGCCTCGGAGACTGCTGAGACAAGGTTTTACCCGAAAGCAAAGGAATAAAATAATGTTTGTGTTTGAGGAACAGAGCCAGCAACCATTTGCTCTGGAATTCTGTGTTTGCCATCTAATGCTGCCTGTTAAACTGGGGGGATCTTGTTGTGGAAATGGCAAGCAGGTCGTCCCTGAGTCCCATAGCCAAACCCGCTGAGCACAGCCACGTACACACACACCAGTGTCTCTGTCCCCCTGTGAGACACTGAACTTTACTGTCAACAGAATTCCTCATAGATTTTTCTAGAACCCCTGACAGAGGCTGGCTGCATTCCTCAGAGAAAATAGATAATAGGCACTGCTGTTAGCTAAACACAACGCTTTAATAATTTAATTTCTTACTGATGAGTTCATTTTTATGATTCATGTTTAATAGTAGGGTAATAATGTACTGATACTTTAATATATAGGCATATAATTATTCATACTATAGGAGACAGATGAGAAATTTTATGTAGTAACTTTTCTCTTTTCTGAATGGTTTTTCTAAAAGAAGCTATATAAAAGGTAGAGAGACTGTGAGAGTTAATATTCACAGAGCTTGCTATAACAAAAAATAGTATATCACTTACTCCAAGAGAAAACTATAAGGAATAATTCTCACAATTCACTCAGTACCATTAGATATTATCTTGTCCCTTAAGTATTAGATGGTATAGAACATTAAGTAAGCACAGGGGAGAATATCAAATCTCATTGAAATAATGAAATAGATGCTTTACATTTATTGAATTGGGGATGGAGAAGAATTGAATTATGAAACTCAAGACTATCAGACTTTGGTAAGACCAGTGCAGTTTAGGGGGCTTTATAGACAAATATACTGTTTTGAAAAGCAGATTTTCCATTTTATAGAAATATATCATTTAATAGTAGAAGTTTTCTAAACGATAAGACATTTTAACATGAGCTCCAGGTTCAAATGATGTTCCATCAAAACTGTCAATATGAAAAAAATGACAGTTAGCAAAGCAAAAGTAAACAATAGCATTTTTAAACAGACTGTATAGACTCTGTCTGCTGTGTGTTTAGGAGGAGTGTAAGGAACAAAGGAACAAAGGAGACTTGATGAACAAGAAAAGGTTGTGGCATCTTTTTGGAGAAAATGATAATTGCTGTCTTTACAGTACATTTTTCATTCCAAAAAGAGAATCAGCATGCTACTCCTGGGGATGTGCCCCTGAATGCTCTGTGCTCCCATGACATCAGCTGTCAGCAGGTTCCTGTGCGTGTGGATGGACTCAGGCCCACAGGAATTTCCCAAGGAGTCATTTATGTTGAAATAGGTTCTGTGCAGGATCTTTTACTTCTCTCCATAAACAATCAGAAGAGGAGAAAACAACATCCTCTGTTTATTAAAGCTCATTCAGTATGGGTGTTACATCTGTGTCACTGCGCATACAAGTACACGAGCATGTAAAATGGCAGTACTTGGATACCAATAAAGTCAGTGAAGATTTTCAACTTTCTGACTTAAAAACTAGGGATAATATTTTATGTATTTAAGTTGTGTGAACTCTCCTGTATCACTCAGGAAAATTCTGTTTCCTACTGAAAAGTAGGAAGATAAATATCTTAAGTAAGCATTTTTTTTTCATTTACAGAATTGACTTCTTTATTTAAAAAACCCTTCCTCAATGCTAGTACTTTACTTGTGGGATCCTGGACAATCAGAGAGCATCACCTAAAGCAAGAAAGTCTGGGACTGTGATCTCTAGCAGTAGGAAGAAAGACAGGCTGTGAGCTCTGTGAGATTGATTATGCGCAATGCTTGTGTGCTTTGTAAATTACACCAAATGTGAAGCTGTAAAAGCGTCATCTAAAAACAGCTGGCTTTATTAAATGCCACTCAGAGGCAGGCCTGTGCTGACGCAGGATAGGCCGCCCTTCTTGCCAGCCAGCATTTACTCTAGCACTAGTGCAAACACAGAATTGTGTGCTCAGGAAGCCACAGACTTCTCGGATGAGAGCACTCACTCCATGTTAGCTGTGTTCATTACGTTCCGTAGAAACAAAGAAATACTGCTAGGCAGAATCTTCGGCTATCACTGTCCACAGTAGAAAAGGAACATTTGCTATTTTTCAAGGGTAGTGGAGTCTAGACTCAGAGCATATAGTACACAACCCATCAGTGTTGTAAGGGATGTTCCAGTTTTCTGTTCCCTGGGCAGCTTTGATTATCTACAGTTCAGCTGTTTAAAAAAAAAAAAAAAAAAAAAAAAGACCTGCCCCTAAAGAAAGAAATGAGAATCATAGGAACAGGGATTCCATTTGTCCTCTCCTATGTGACAGCTTGCCAGGACAGAATTATCCAGGAGACATTCTCTAGATTATGTTAATTGAGGTAGGAACACCCACACTAACTGTGCTCGCACCATTCCATTCTGTGGGATTGGGTCCTAGACTGGATGAAGACAAGAAAGCTAAGCAAGAACATTCTCCCAGCTCTCTCTTGTTCCTCCCTGAAGACACTATGACCAGCTGGCTTGCTGTCCTGCTCCTGTGATTCTCCCATAAGGGACAGTCCCTTTGAACTGTGAGCCCAAATAAGATTTATTCCTTAAATGTCCTTTTTTTTTTTTTGGTCAACACAACCGTCCAAGTAGCTAGCGCTTTCCACAAAGCATTTGTTTTCATCTTTATTTTTTCAATCAAGTCTTGTTCTGAAAAGAAAATTCTCCTGAGATTATTCTCAGGGTTACTGATTTTTTTTTTTTCTGCAGGTTTTTAGCCCAGGAGAGTCTTGCTAAAACTGTCTTCTCATAGCTGGAGTTCCCTGGCATTAATTACTAGGGTCGAACAATATGTTGCTTCTCAAGTTGGAAGCATCTTAGACTCACCATCTGAAGACACAAAGGTGTGAGAATGACAGTCAAAATCTCTTTCCAGAAATCAAAGCCCATTTTCTACTTTAGCAAGGTTGCCAAGATGCCAGCCTCAACACTTATCTTTAAGCTCTCTGGCTATAGTAGAAGGGCCTCATAGACACATGTGCCTAGCTAGACACATACACATTGTCAGTCACTGTTTTGAGACCTGTACTAGTTATACAATGTATCCTGTTTCCACACCTTTGTCACCGCCCTAAAACACATCTCGATTCCCATATTTTAGCGAGGTCTTGAGAGTATAGGTAAAGATTCATTTTCCTGTGTGTGAGCTGATGCCTATATTCTAAATCAAATGAACTAAACCTAGAAATCTTTTTAACTCCTCTTAATGTGAACATTAAAAAAAGGTTTCTAAATTTCTAACTTATATGAGTAAATTCAGATCATAAAATTTTCGTGAGAGCCCTTCGGAAATGGTCTTTTATTTATTTTATTTTTTCTTTTATTGATCCTTTGTGAGTTTCACATCATGTGCCTGAGTCCCCCTCATCTCTGTGTACCTTCGCATTGGCCCTCTACCCTTGCCATCTCCCACCAAAGAAAATAAATACATAAAAAATACCTTTAAAAAAATCTCAGCCTGGCAGTGGTGGCACATGCCTTTAATCCCAGAACTTGGGAGGCAGAAGCAGGTGGATTTCTGAGTTCGAGGCCAGCCTGGTCTACAGAGTGAGTTCCAGGACAGCCAGGGCTACACAGAGAAACCCTGTCTTGAAAAAATCAAATCAAAACAAAACAAAAAAATCTCACTATGGGAGCTGCAGTGTATCATGGTGTAATCATATTTAAATAGCAACATTTTGAGAAAGCTCAGGTGGTTTCAGCCACTAAATACTATAAAACATTTTAGATAGGAGCCACAGACACAACTCAGCGTTTAGGAGCCTGTGCTGCCCCACCACCAACATCAATCAGCTTACAGTTGCTGTAACTCTAAATCCAGCAACATCTTCTGACTTCTATAGGCACCTGTTTCATGTGCATCGGACCCACACAGAGAAACACACATATAAATGCAATTAAAATAATAAAATTAAGTGAAAAAATTTGGCTAAATGTCATCATAGAATATATGATGTGTTTTATGAAGTTAAATTAGATATGGCATGTCATATGCCTACTGTAAATGCCAATATGAAGTCTATTGACCATAACTTAACTCAAAATCTTCTTGCCCCCTCCGCGCTTTTCTTCGTGATTTTGGTGTAGCATAGCAAACAATAGCTCCTTTTGATGATAGTACATAGGCTTTTACCGTGTAATGGGCATATAGACGGCATCTACTTGCTTTTCTGTGTTCTCTGTAGCTCCCTTTGTTATCAAACTACAATTTAGATGCTTATTTCATTTCCAATAATGCATTCCATGCAGGCAGAGATGAAGTGGAAGAAAACTTTGTCCTCGTGCAATTTCCTGTAAAATACAAGTATATGCAAATAAAAGAATAGCCCAGATAATTTAAGCAGGTAAACGAAAGGACTGTAAAACAGCCATGATCATGCCTACTCTATTATTATTTTAGTATAACCTGTCTCTCTCCGGGTGGGTGCATGTGAATGCAACTGCCTTTTGAGGCCAGCAGAGGGCATCAGGTCCCCTGGATCTGAAGTTCCAGGCAGCTGTGAGGCACTCAATATGCTGAGAACCAAACTAGGATACCCTGCAAGATCAGCGTGTGTTGTTAGCCGCTGAGCCATTCCCCTGGCCCCAAGTCACATGGACTTTAGAAGGTTTTTAACCCGTAAGCCTGCTCTCCTTCTCCCACATTCCAACTTTGTGCTTTAGATTTGGTCGCTTGGCACCTACCTTTCATTTCATTTAGCTTCTCTGTGAATGTAGAGTTAACTGAGTTAGAACCTTCGTGGGGAACTGTCTGTATAAAATTATGGCAACATGAATGTCAGGACTTGGTAGCCTTCAGACTGGACTTCTCCGTGCTCTCCAGTTTTGTTCCATCATGCCAACGATCCATCTAGGTGTGGCTTCTCCTTCTCTTAGTTTTAGATAGTGGATATCCCCAAGCATAGTCAGTAGGCCAACAAATGCATATACATCCAAGAGGAAGCTGCTTTGCCAAACTGAAGGAACAGAGCAAGCACCCAGGGATCATAGGAGGGGAGGGGCAGCATGAAGTGAAACAGGATTTGAAAGGAATTCTAATTCCCCTAGTTCCAGCAATCTCCAGCTCTTGTGAGGCTGTGGCCACAGGGGTATTGGGAAGAAGCTTTGAAATTGTGAGCCCAGGGGGGAAAAAATCCCTTGCTAATGCATTTTTCAACAAGATAGAGCAGAGATCAGTGGCAGGGCAGTCGCACTTAAAATGATTGCATTCCAGCTTAGAGCACACTCTCCCCTTAAATGTGTGAGAGCTCCCAGCTCTCTGATGCCTAAGTGCCTGGTAGGTGGGAAATTGGATCAAAGATTGCTCTCCAGTGCTTCCTCTGCTGCCTCCTCTTGCTCTCCCCAAGCGCTTTCACCCATGTATCCTTTTACTCGTTCCTCTGCAAAGCGAATGCTGCTATGGAGCCTAGTATTTAAACTGGGTCACTCTAAACCATTTTGGATTCATTTGCTGATTCAAAAATCTCCTTTGGCATATAGTAAAATCACTCAGCGTATGAGTGCAATCTCTGGAACCCACGTGGTGGAAGGAGAAAAGTGACTCCTATAAATAGTCCTTTTCAGGCCACAGGTACATTGAGCCAGCACTTATGCGCATGGGCGAATGCTCCCACACAGGTATGCACGCACGCACGCACGCACGCACATACGGGCGTGGGAGAAGAGAAAGAAAGGAAATCTACGACAGGACAATTTAAAGGAGAGAAAAATTCTGTCATGCAGGCGTGCAAAATTCTTGTCTCTGTTAGACTGTTCGTGTTCTTCTGCCCTGACTAATGTTCAGAAATACTTGGGGATAGATATCTAGATACGTTATTTTGAATCAGAGTCTTTAAAGTTTAAGAGATTCTAACAAATTATCTAACAAATCACTTTTTTACAATTTATACTCTACAGTGTATTAACAAACCTCATTTCCTTATCTACGCTTAGTATTTTAAAGCTACATTTTTATGTTATGGTTGTCGTTTTAACAAGAGCACTACTATGTCTCATTAAAAGAATTAGAATGAACTGAAGGCTCCTAATAGGTTCACCTCTGAAGTGCGTCATGAAGCTCAAAAACAATCTACTCTGAGAACTATTTACATAAGACTCCACGGTTGAAAACTAAATTTCTGCCCCATAATAGACCTACTGGATGACATCCACAGAGTCAGATGGGGGCTGTGCTCTTCTGACATTGTCTTCTATGTTACAAGAACCAACAGGCAATACTCTGATTGTTAAACAGGCAGCCCTTTTTGTTGGGTTTGTTTTGCTTTTTGGAGACAGGGTATCTCTGTGTAGTCCTGGCTGTCCTGAAACTCGATCTATAAACCAACCTGGCCTGGAACTCATAGAGATCCACCAGCCTCGACATTCTGAGTTCTGGGATTAAAAGCCTGTGCCACAACTGGCTGGCTTTAGCCATCATTCTTTTTAAAAGCAGTAAGTATTGATAATTTATCACCTCATTATTTTACTATTAGCACTGCTCTTGATCACATTTACCTCTGTTGTCTGTGTAATGGAAATACTCGAGCCATTGAAATATCCTCCCAACTCCATGTTCAACCACTGAGGTGGTACTGGTGATGAGAAACCAGCTATACTGTAAATATTTACACCACTGAAACTAAAGAATTATTCTTGCTAATCTTCTAGATACTGCTTTGTTGTTGTTGTTGTTGTTGTTGGTTTGGTTTGGTTTGGTTTGGTTTTGATTTGAGTTTAGGGTTTTCTTTTTAGGGTTTCTTTTTTTTGTTTGTATTTCTTTTCTGTTTTTGTTTTGTTGCTTAGAGGAGGAAAAATACTGGAAAATAATACCCATGAAGATTATGGTGAATGACTAAAATGAATAAAGAATTATTATTCTTTTCTTAATTTTTGTATTGGATATTTTATTTACATTTCAGATGTTCTCGCCTTACCCCATTCCCCCCTACACCCAGGAACCCCCTATTTCATCCCTGCTCCTCCTGCTTCTCTGAGGATGTGCCCCCACCTACCCCCCAACTCCCACATCCCCACCCTCAAATTCACCCACACTCGGTGTCCAGCCTTTATGGGACCAAGGATCTCCTTTCCCACCTATGCCAACAAGGCCATCCTCCCCTACATAAACAGCTGGAGTCATGGGTCCCTCGCTATGTGCTCCCAGACTGGTGGTTTAGACCCTGGGAGCTCTGATTGGTTGGTATTGTTGCTCTCCTCATGGGGCCACAAAACCTTTCAACTCCTTCAGTCCTCTTTCTAACTCCTCCATTGGGAACACCATGATCAGTTCAATGGTTACCTGTGAGCATCTGCCTCTGAATATGTCAGACCCTGGCAGACCCTTAAGGAGATAGCTATGTCAGGTTCCTGTCAGTATGCATTTCCTGGCATCCATATCAGCATCTACCTTTGGTGACTGCACATGGGATGGATACCCAGGTGGAACAGTCTCCAGACGGCCCCTCCTTCAGTTTCTGTCCCACACTTTGTCTCCATATTTGCTCCCTTGAGTATTTTATTACTCCTTGTAAGAAAGACAAAGCACCCACACTTGGTCTTCCTTCTTCATGAGCTTCATGTGGTCTGTGAGTTCACTCTTGGGTATTTCAAGCTTCTTGGCTAATATCCAATAATCAGTGACTGAATACCATGTATGTTCTTTTGTGATTGAGTTACCTCACTCAGGATGATATTTTCTAGTTCCATCTATTTACCTAAGAATTTCTCAAATTGATTGTTTTTAATACCTGAGTGATACTCCATTGTGTAAATGTACCACATTTTCTGTATCTATTCCTCTGCCAAAGGACAACTGGTTTCTTGTTGCCGCCAGCAGCTACAGACGACCGGGTTCACCTGAAAGAGAGGCTGGGAAGGGACAGGAGGGCAGGAAGAGATGAAGCCAGGACAAAGGTTTCTGATCGAGGCTCAATGCTTTAATGTTCAGCTTTCAATTTAAAGGGGGTAACCCACCCCAACCCCCAGAGTTCCTTCTGGCTTCATCCGGCTGGGGGTGAGCGCTGGGGGTGAGCCGAAACCATCCTGCTGGAGGTGAGAGGAATCCATAGGTAATTGCGGGCCAGAGATGTCTCGAAGAAAGCTCAGCAGGCAGTCTATTCTTCTCAGCTCCTGTACCAGGCTACAGGCAGCCAGAAAGGCACCAAGGCCAAAGCAAGCACTGCCTCTGCCAAGGGCAGGAAATGCCCAGGCCATACCTCCAGAGTCCTATTGTTTGGTCTATTGTGGTAAACAAGGTCTCATCTCTTAGGCCTGCTCAAGGCTGGGGGAAGGGCACAGTTTCTTTCCAGCTTCTGGCTATTATAAATATGGCTGCTAT
The DNA here is from genome assembly GCF_004785775.1 of Grammomys surdaster. Taxonomy (NCBI): domain Eukaryota; kingdom Metazoa; phylum Chordata; class Mammalia; order Rodentia; family Muridae; genus Grammomys; species Grammomys surdaster. Next base: position 7,473,188 of record NW_021620885.1, on the reverse strand, counting down.
GAACATAGTGGAGCGTGCGTTCTTGTTATATGCCGAAGCATCTTAATCCCACCAACAATGGAGGAGGTCTTTCTCCACATCCTCGCCAGCATCTACTACCACCCAAGTTTTTGATCTTAGCCATTCTGACTGGTGTGAGGTGGAATCTCAGGGCTGTTTTGATTTGCATTTCCTTGATGACTAAGGATGTTGAACATTTCTTAAGGTGCTTCTCAGCCATTCGAGTTTCCTCAGTTGAGAATTCTTTGTTGAGCTCTGTACCTCATTTTTAATAGGGTTATTTGGTTTTCTGGAGTCTAATTTCTTGAGTTCTTTGTATATATTGGATATTAGCCCTCTATCAGATCTAGGATTGATAAAGATCTTTTCCCAATGTGTTGGCTGCCATTTTGTCCTATTGACAGTGTCCTTTGCCTTACAGAAGCTTTGCAATTTTATGAGGTCCCATTTGTCAACTCTTGATATTAGAACATAAGCCATTAGTGTTCTGTTCAGTAACTTTTCCCCTGTGCCTAGGTATTCAAGGGTCTTCCCCACCTTTTCTTCTATTAGTTTCAGTGTATCTGGTTTTATGTGAAGGTCCCTTATCAACTTGGACTTGAGCTTTGTACAAGGGGATAAGAATGGGTCAATTTGCATTCTTCTACATGTTGTCCTCCAGTTGAACCAGCCCCATTTGTTGAAATTGAACCATTCCTGCATTCCTGGGATAAAACCTACTTGTTCATTATGGGTGATTGTTTTGATGTGTTCTTGGGTTTGGTTTGCCAGAATTTTATTGAGTATTTTTGCATCCATATTCATAAGGGAGATTGGTCGGAACTTTTCTTTCTTTGTTGGGTCTTTGTGAGGTTTAGCTATGAGCATGATTGTAGCTTCGTAGAACGAATTGGGTAGTGTTCCTCCTGATTCTATTCTGTGGAATAGTTTGAAGAGAATTGGTATTAGGTCTTCCTTGAAGGTCTGATAGAATTCTGCACTAAAATCACCTGGTCTTGCGCTTTTTTTGGTGGGGAGACTTTTAGTGATTGCTTCTATTTCTTTTAGGGTTTTGGGACTGTTTAGATGGTTTTTCTGCTCCTGATTTAACTTTGGTACCTGGTATCTATCTAGAAAGTTGTCTATTTCATCCAGATTTTCAGTTTTATTGAGTATAGGCCTTTGTAGTAGGATCTGATGATTTTTTGAATTTCCTCAGCTTCTGTTGTTATGTCTCCCTTTTCATTTCTGATTTTATTAATTTGGATAATGTCTCTGTGCCCTCTGGTTAGTCTGGCTAAGGTTTCATCTATCATGTTGATTTTCTCAAAGAACCAGCTCCTCGTTTTGTTGATATTTTGTATAGTTATTTCTATTTCTACTTGGTTGATTTCAGCCCTGAGTTTGATTATTTCCTGCCATCTACTCCTCTTGGGTGTATTTGCTTATTTTTGTTCTAGAACTTTCAGGTGTGCAGTCAAGTTGTTAGTGTATACTCTCTCCAGTTTCTTTTTGTAGGTACTTAGAGCTATGAGTTTTCCTCTTAGCACTGCCTTCATGGAGTCCCACAAGTTTTGGTATGATGTGTCTTCATTTTCATTAAATTCTAAAAAGCCTTTAATTTCTTTCTTTATTTCTTCCTTAACCAAGTCAACATTGAGTAGAGAGTTGTTCAGTTTCCACGTGTATGTGGGTTTTCCATTGTTTTTGTCATTATTGAAGACCAGCCTTAGTCCATGGTGATCTGAAAGCATGCAAGGGATTATTTCAGTCTTTTTGTATCTCTTGGGGCCTGTTTTGTGACCAATTATATGGTCTATTTTGGAGAAGGTACCATGAGGTGCTGAGAAAAAGATATATTCTTTTGTTTTAGGATGAAATGTTCTATACCTATCTGTTAAATGCGTTTGGTTCATAACTTCTCTTAGCTTCACTGTGTCTCTGTTTAGTTTCTGCTTCCATGATCTGTTCATTGCTGAGAGTGGGGTGTTGAAATCCCCCACTATTATTTTGTGAGGTGTAATCTGTGCTTTGAGCTTTAATAAAGTTTCTTTTATGTATGTGGGTGCCCTTGCATTGGGAGCATAGATGTTCAGAATTGAGAGTTCATCTTGGTAGATTTTTCCTTTGATAAGTATGAAGTGCCCTTCCTTATCTTGTTTAATTACTTTGGTTGAAAGTCTATTTTATTTGATATTACAATTGCTACTCCAGCTTGTTTCTTGCGATCATTTGCTTGGAAAATTATTTTTGATCCTTTTCTCTGAGGCAGTGTCTGTCTTTGTCACTGAGGTGCATTTCCTGTATGCAGCAAAATTCTGGGTCCTGTTTATGTATCCAGTCTGAGTCTATGTCTTTTTCTTGGGGAATTAAGTCCATTGATGTTAAGAGATATTAAGGAAAAATGATTGTTGCTTCCTCTTACTTTTGTTATTAGAGGTGGAATTATGTTTGTATGGCTATCTTCTTTTGGGGTTGTTGGAAGATTACTTCCTTGCTTTTTCTAGGTTGTAGTTTCCCTCCTTGAGTTGGAGTTTTCCATCAATTATCCTTTGAAGTGCTGTATTTGTGGGAAGATATTGTGTAAAGTTGGTTTTGTCATGGAATATCTTGGTTTCTCTATCTATAGTGATTGAGAGTTTTGCTGGGTATAGTAGTCTGGACTGGCATTTATGTTCTCTTAAGGTCTGTATGATAGCAGTCCAGGATCTTTGGCTTTTATAGTCTCTGGTGAGAAATCTGGTATAATTCTTATAGATCTGCCTGTATGGTACTTTACCTTTTTCCCTTAATGCTTTTAGTATTTTTTCTTTGTTTTGTACATTTGATGTTTCAATTATTATGTGACAGGAGAAATTTCTTTTCTGGTCTAGTCTATTTGGGGTTCAGTAGGCTTCTTGTATGTTCATGGACGTCTCTTTCTTTCGGTTAGGGAAGTTTTCCTCTATAATTTTGTTGAAGATATTTACTGGCCCTTTAAGTTGGGAATCTTCACTCTCATCTATACCTATTATCCTTAGGTTTGGTCTTCTCATTGTGTCCTGGATTTCTTGGATGTTTTACGTTAGGAGCTTTTTGCATTTTTGCATTTTCTTTGACAGTTGTGTCAATGTTTTCCATGTTGTCTTCTGTACATGAGATTCTTCCTTCTATTTCTTGTATTCTGTTGGTGATGCTTGCATCTATGACTCCTGATCTCTTTTCTAGATTTTCTATCTCCAGGGTAGTCTCCCTTTGAGATTTCTTTATTATTTCTAGTTCCATTTGTAGATCCTGGATGGTTTTGTTTAATTCCTTCACCTGTTTGGTTGTGTTTTCTTGCAGTTCTTTAAGGGATTTCTGTATTTCCTCTTTAAGGGCTTCTACCTGTCTACTTGTGCTCGCCTGTACTTCTTTAAGGGAGTTACTTATGTCCTTCTTAAAATCCTCTATCATCATCATGAGAAGTGATTTTAATTCTGAATCCTGCTATTCTGGTGTGATAGGGTATCCAGGGCTTGCTATGGTGGGAGAACTGGGTTCTGATGATGCCAAGTAACTTTGATTTCTGTTGCTTATGTTCTTGAGCTTGCCTTTCACCATCTGGTTAACTCTAGTGCTACCTCCACTCACTGTCTCTGACTGGAGCCTGTCTTTCCAGTTAACTTTCTTGTGTCAGAACTCCTCAGAGTCCAGCTGTCTCTGTGATCTTGTAATCCTGAGCTCCTGGGTGTAAGAACTCCTGGGACTCAGGCTTCCTCTGAGATCCTGAAATCCTGCTGCCCTGAGTGCAGTTGTCCCTCTAGAATGGCTCAGGATATGGTGTCTTCATGGGAGCAGACCAGCTAGGTATCTGCCCCAGCCAAAAAAAAAAAAGAAAAAAAAGGCACAAATATTATTCTAATATCCTCATTTCTAGGACACCAAAGATTTTTCTGTGATTAAAAAGCAAATGCAGTTCCAACATATATCTGTATTGCTTCCATAGATATAAGAAAAACATCAGTAAATGCCCATTTATGGCCACATGTAAATTGTGAAAATATTTAGAAAGACCTAAGGAAAGAATTCGAGAGGTTCAACTCTTTCTATGATATTGACAATAAGGCATGTGGTAGAGTTCATTTGTTTTATATTTTTGTGAATAAAACCTACAGTACACATATTCACACAAGTGCATATCTTTCCCACAGAGCTCACACATTATCAACACACCATCAGACCCAGGAAAATGACATTTTAACAGGCCTTCCAGGTGATTTTATGCAAACTAAACTTGGACTGTAGAGCTAAGATATTTCTGTTAAGAATTGAAATCAGTTCTCTTTTTCTCTGTATTACAGGTATATCAGGGTAATCTGCTGGGTTTGGGACATGAACAGAACGCTTTTCATTTACCAAAATATGTTTAGTTAAATCTCAATTCTCTTAAGGAAAGGGGAAGTTTGAAAGAAGAAAATGCATTTGATTCTTGTCTGGTTCTTCCTTTGCTTACTTCCACTTAAAAATTTTAAAGAAAATTTATTTTTATTCTCAACATTTACCCAAAATTTGAACTTCAGATTTTAGAAAACTATGGGAAGAACCACTCTCAGCACCCACCCATGTGACCTTCTTGGGAATCCCTTCCCTGTTTTTTATCCACGTGGGGGTGGGGGTGCAGATATTCTGCTTCATACCTAATCAAGTGAAACATTTTGAAGAGTTATTTATGTGTACTCTCTGTGTGTCTACATGTATGTGTGTTCAGCAAGTGCATGTCTGATGTGCCCAAAAGAGGTCATTGGTTCCCTTAGAACTAGAGTTATGAGCTGATGTGAGTCCTCCCTCCACTGGGGTGCTAGGAACTGAATGTGGGTCCTGTGAAAGAGCAGCTAGCCCTCAGTCACTGAACCATCATCTCTCCAGCCTAAAGGCAAGCCTTTTTGGAAAGACCCAAATAGCTGATAACTCTCCATTTTCATAACATTTTTAAATTTCTAAGTGATATAAATGACTGGCAGACTAGACAGGGAAGGAATGAGGAAGTAGATCCCAAGAGAGCAGTTGGCAGTCCAGGAGACAGTGATCTACCTGCCCGAGGCCTCTGAGCCTTCAATGATGGGAGGAGACTGTTTTGTCACAGTGGAAATTCACTTATCTTCAGAAAAGGAAGTAGTTAAACCAGTAGGTTTTGTGCCCTATGAACCAATACATTTTTAAAATCAGAGCCTGGGAATAGGCAATAGGGTAAGGGCACGGAACAGGCAGAATGACCAAGCCCAGCCCTTCCACCTCACAGAAATGAAAATCAATGTTCAGAAAGGTTATGTTTTGCCCAAGGTATTATAGCTGCCAGTTAATGCTATTGAAACTGGAAGAATCGAATTTATGTTGTATTTCTCATCTGCATGTGTGCCAAAGTTCATGCCCTGCCTATGTAAGGCAAGTGTGTAACACAGGCAGTGTTTAGAACAGCCCTTTAACCTGTAATTAGCTAGACCAGAGCTCAGGAACAACATGGGATCAGAGTAAAGATTAGGGGAGTTTACCTCACCTTATGTGTGCTTTTTCTTTTTGATTATGAGGTAGTTATTTCCCTTATCCTTAGGGTCATTTCCACATGAGGTTGTTTGATAATCCGACTGCTTTCAGAAGCCTCGTGATCATATGTTTTTCTTCTGTGGTCTTCACTGAACACAAGCAGTTTCATGTGAATCAAATGAATGACTTTAGACTATTCAGTGCTTCTGGAATGATTTAAAAAAATTAGATGCCTACTATCTCTCAGTTTTTTTCTTCTTCTCGGTGTCTCCATAAAAAACATATAAGCTCTGTGATATACTAGCTCCTGCATCTCACCTACGTTCATCATCTTCATGATGAGAGGCTCATCTTTCTCGCTCCACCGGAGACCTGTTTACTCTTAATACCGTGCTCAGGCCATTAAACACAGAAGTCATGCTTCCATTCACTTAACTATGTAAAATCCTGCCATACCACTTATTCTCTCAAAGATTGCATTTGGAATGCAATATATGAATTTTACGAAGAAGCACTTTGGCACAGAACACTACAGTGTTTAATTTAAGTGACCTTTTCCTTAGGGATAAGGAGAACCTTTCTTAATGTGCTTTAGTTTTTCAAGCTTCATGTGTACTTTTGTGTGTTTTCAGAGTGCCGGTGCTTTACCTTCCCTTTGTTGTTTTTGTTGATATTTATAATTATTAATCCCATCTTCCTGTATTGCCTTCATTTATTTTGTGTAGCACAGCGCACACATGACGGGCAGAGAACATCTTACAGATGCTGATTTTCTCCTTCTACCATGTGTGTTCCAGGAATTGAACTCAGGCCATTAGGCTTGGTGGCAGGTCCCCTTATCTACTGAGACTAGCTCCAGACTGCCTTTCTCAAGGTGGTTACAACTTAAAAATAATACCTGTCACCTAATTGATTCCATTTAAGTTGTTAGCAAATAGCGTTTTGTTCTGAACTGTTCCTAGTAGTTAGGCAAGCCACCAGGAAGAGAATAAACTTACTTGTCAACTGACTCATGTAAAATCAGAGGATATGGTTCACTTTCAAGAAAGCCAATTGACGGGTTATACAATGACGACTGTGTTGCTTTCTCCACAGAGCACGTATGACCCTGAGAGCTTCTGAGTCATGCAGTGTTTCCTTGCCTGCTCTCTAAGCTTTCTCTGAAGAGAAGGACGCCATTTAGTGAGACGCACAGGGTCCGCTCACTTAGTTCCTGTTCACTCCTAATTCCTTTGTGCTACAGGTTAATAAGTCTGTTTCCCTCTTGAAAGGAAGAGGGCACGCTAAATAAGCATGACTGTAAAACACAGGAGAATGGTAAACAGCGATATCAATAAGTATTTACAGGATGAGATCTTTAAGGAAAGTAAGCTCAACCCTTCCTCTTCCAGTACAGTTTCTTAGAGCTGAACCCTCCTTTTCCTCTGCCCAACCGAAAGCTTTTCAGTCTCCTTCTGTCCTTGCAGATTCCCCATCTTCAGAAGCTTTCAGGAGGTTTTTTTTTTCTAAAGTCCATTATGAATATGGGGAGAGCGGAGTGAGAGGCAGCCTTGGGAGAAAGGAGGCTGTTGTGTCCTTCCTTCCGTTGTAACTGTTCACTGTTAGTAATCAGTCTACTTCAGATCTGGTTGTTCTTCATTTTTAAAATGCCTCCAGGAATTTTGTGCTGATCTTTTAAAGTTTGAAGTTATATTATGGCCTTTGAAAATATAAAACTTCCTGTTTTCAAAACAGCGTGGGATGCATTTCTGGCATGTTCTCTCCCTTTCCTTTATCTTTCCTAACAATAGAAATTAAACAAAAGTAAAAGACCACATTGTTGTACAAAATAGTTAAGAATTATAAAGGTGGGGAAGGGAAACCTTCTTATATACTACTAAGGACACCCATAAGATAAATCAGAAATTGAAAAGAGCATTGAGAATGTACTTTCAGTTTTACATTTCAAACTGTTTGTAAAAGGATCTCTTTGATGTCACTTTTGGTTCTATGACATATTTTTTTTCTTTTTCCATTGGCCTGGTTACTAGCCTTTGCCTAATACTTCCTGTTTTCTGTGGAGAAGATAAATCATGATTTGTAAAGTTCCAAAATAAATTCATAAAACCATTGAAAACATGAGTATATGACACATCAGTTGATAGCAATAGAGAAGTGAAGTGTGACAGGGCTCAGGAGAGAGAGGGCCTGGGAGGAAAAAGAAGAACATTTACAACCAAGTATCATATTTAATGCTGCCAAACAAAACCCACAGAAGCCAGAGACCAAGGTGGTTGGGAATATGTCTGGAATGAGCCACAGGGCAACTTCTTCAGTGCACACAAACGTTTAAATGTGGGATTTGTATGAAACAGGAATTTGAAATCTAGTGCTTCTGGAAGGAGATGAAAACAGAGCCTTTTTCTTTCTTGATTCAAGTGCTGGCCGTGTGTCCGTGCGTGCGTGTGTGTGCGTGTGCGTGCGTGTGTGTGTGTGTGTGTGTGCATGTGTGCATGTGCGTGTGCATGTGCGTGCGTGTGCGTGTGTGTGTGTGCGCGCGTGTGTGTATGTGTGCATGTGCGTGCGTGTGCGTGTGTGTGCGTGTGCGTGTGTGTGTCTGTGCGTGTGTGTGTGTCTGTGCATGTGTATGTGTATGTGTGTGTGTGTATGTGTATGTGTGTGTGTGTGTGCGTGTGTGTGCATGTGTGCGTGTGTGTATGTGTGTATGTGTGCGCGTGTGCATGCGTGTGTGTGTGTGTGTGTGTGTGTGTGTGTATGGAACTCCTGATTGTGTACCATCTGATTTATGTGCTTATTGGTAGATCATAGTTCAATAGGACTTTAAAAAAATAAAACAAGACTTTTAAAATTCTGTGACATTTCAAAAATTGAATTTATCTAGCTCTGGTAGGCTGTCTTTTCTTTTTACTTCTGTGGATGAATAAATCAAGTGGTTCGTAATTCTGAGAGAAAAAAATAGTGTAAACTGATATTTTTGCTGCAGATTCATTTCTTGTTTACAGTCCTAGAAGCTGGTAACATGGAAAGACTGACAGGAGTTGTTCCCACACACCCCACACAGCCATTTTCAGAGTAGAGTATTGAGCCTGCCAAACCCTCTATTTCATCTCTTGTGGGAACCCACAAGCCATCATTTCTAAAAGTTGTCTTCTTGAAGGTTGGATAAATGCATCTTTTTCTTCCTTGCCATGAGGCAAATGCAAGCTAATAATTTCTATTCCTGTAGCAGTGAATACAAAATCAAAAGAGGCTAACTCTCTGTGATGACAACTTCAAAGGGAATTCCTTTCTGAAGCTCATTGCTCTCCTTCACTTAGTGCTGATGCTCATCCCCTAAGCCTGCTTTCAGTGGCCTCAGGAATCTTGTGTGTAGCTTGGGCCCCATGATAAAACCGCCAGGATTTCCTCATATTTTATTGAGATACACATAGGCTGTGACAGCTGAAAGAAAGCATCTTAATGAGGGAGCCTGTAGGGTAGGGGGCTGATCCTCTGAGAACATGCTTTCAGGGATCCAGGAACTTTCCAGGCTAAATTTGATGGACCAGGTTATGTTTTGAAGAAAAACAAACTAAAATAACTAAAAACTTAAAAAATTAAAACTTGATGATATTCTCCTTTATCTCTTTAGATGATCACCTTTTTTTCCCCCCTGAGCAGTATTAAGTGACCTTCTTGCTTTTTTCATTATAAAACCAGGGTTCACTTTTCTCTTGCGTAAGCAAAGGGACTGATTTTCTATTTTCTTAGTAGTTTTTCTCCTATTGGCCTGTGTTCTGATCTCTGTAGCAGAATTTTAATTGCACAGAAATAACCTCTGTAATAGACCAGTACAAGATAGCAGTACAAAATATTTTTACAAAAAGGAAAAAAAAGAAGCATGGCCCAATTGACAACATTCTAATCCAATACCAAAGAAACTGGATGGTGCTCCTGTGTGAAGAGACATCACCCTTTATTCTCTGAAGGGTTTTTCAAATGAATTTTAATTATGTGAAGTTTTCCCAACTAGTCTCATTTCTGATCACCCTGGGAGCTATGATTTTGTCTCAGAAAAGCATCACCTGTCTCATTAATTCAACATTAGTAACAAGGAACAAAGAGCTCTAAGGTAAAGATCAAGACAACATAAGAGATATTAAAATATCTTTGTATTGTTATTTGCACTTGCTGTGACATCTTTTGTTCATTTATGTTTGGATGTTCAAGACAAAAAAGGGTTGTTTCTATCCAGAACATTTTGGGAGGGAAGGAGGGTGGATAGACATGATAGAATGTGGAACCTTTAGCTTTCTAACACGAGTATCATTGTTAAAGATGTCACCTCTTTTTTTTCTCTACCATTTGTAAATGGTGCTGGCCCTTTCTATAGCTCTAAAAGGAAAGTATCCATTATCCAAACTGTGGCTGAAGACAGGAGGAAAGGGATGTACTTTTCTCGCTTCCATTCCCTTCCGAAGGGAATATGGGGAATTGAAATCTCTTCTGCTGGCTTTCTGAAGGACTTTTTCCAATTAGTGGGATATAGTTTATAACAATACCCTGGCTCCCTAGGGATCTATGGTTGACCTGTTATTTTATTGAAGCAGGAAACAACCAGGATGAGATGAGCTCATGGAAGGATAGCTCTCTCTAGAGAGAAAACTAGGAGAAGCCAACAGACTTCTAAGACCCTGAGATAGAATGTTCTATGGTCATGCATTATTCTGCATGTTTACTTTACTGCTTAGCTATGAATCCAAGCAGGAATTGCAAGCTATTATTAGAAAAGCAAGATAAATGTTTGGGATGGATAACCTCATATCCCATGCGTTTACTTCCCATTAAGAGAACCTAGCTTCCTGCTTAAATGGATGTCTTTAAGTACTGCTGGCTACTTGTCCATTCTAACTGGAGTCCTTTATTTTTGCTTTGGAATATTTCATAAAGAAAATGCCTTTGATGTCTGTAAGAAATATAAAGAACCCTGTTTTGCAAATATGTTTGCTAAACATTAACATTGGAGATTTAGATTTGATACACGCTTGTCACTAGTTACTTGAATTTCATGAGCAATGCTCACTCTCTGAAGCCTGTTTTTCCCTGTACATGAAAGGCAAGACTTGAAATTCATCTTCTCCAGGGTCTCTTTCAGCTCTGAATTCTATGACTCTATATAGTTGATAAAATACCTTGCTGTGGTTATCCATCTCTGGCAAGGCAAAGGAGAGTGATTTCTCATAAAAAGCAAGCTGAGAGCCTTATGAAGTGGTCATCCAGTTTTCATCAAGCTTGAGATTAGATTCTGATAGGATGCTGATTTTGAGCCTCCTCTAGGCTCTGAAAAAAATACTGTTTTCTTCCATTTCTTGGCTACCTTTTAGGAGTGGTGGCTTAACCAAACGATGAGCTCTATAGTGATATCCTGGACTGGGATAAACTCCTAAAGGATTGTTATACTTTGTTATTGTATGTGTTCTTTTTAAAATTGTACTTCAAATTATATTCTCCATTGCATTCACTGTTACTAAAGTTTTCTATATGAACATATAACATTAAAAATGGAAAATAATGGCATAATGACTTACCCTCAATATCATCTGCCATCTAGTAAATGAGCTGTCCTCTCCGTATGTTGACATATATTAGTTTTAATTCATACTGGTTCCCTCAGTGCAAAAGAACAGCATCTGTGAAATATTCCTTCAATATGGATGCCTTGTATTCAATTTTCTATAAATATGAAGCACAATAAATATCAAGAGAAAGAAAGAGAGAGAGAGACAGAGAGAGAGAGAGAGAGAGAGAGAGAGAGAGAGAGAGAGAGAGAGAACTTGAAGACCACCTCAGTGAAGAGATTATTTGACATTTTAATAAGAATACATGGAAATACGTCAAGAGACTAGCATTCAGAACTATTGCATGAATCTGGGTTGAGCCATAATTTCAGCATGACCAAACTTAGCCTCAATGCCTTTTGCAAGTATGGAGTCTTATTGGACTAGCTCTAAGTCCAGAGCCCAAAATATAGTTGACCTCAAATATGGTCTAGAGGAACATTATTACTGAAAGTCAGTGGTCTTGAAATGGCATATTGACACATTATGACCTTCTTTACAGTCTCATGGCTTCTAATCCAGAAATTTCATTTGAACTGGACCATGGCATTTATCTCACTAAAATTTCTTTACTTCATGGATGACTCTGTTTCTGCCTAGTTAAGACTGTTTCTGAGAATATCTATATTCAATATCTTTAACAACAAAATTCAAACATAAGTGTGAAATTATTAATTCATTTATTTTATGTGTATGGATGCGTTCTTGAATCTATGTATGTATGCCATGTGTCTAAATGTAAGAAAAGGTAAGAAACGAACCTATAATTCCCTGGAACTGGAGTTATAGCAGGTTATAAGTGCCGTGTGGTAGTCCTCTTAGCTGCTGAAGCTCCTCTCCAGCCCAGTAATTCCTTTATAGGCATCTCAATTTTTAATATCCCCGTGTTATTTTCTTTTTCTTCCTGTTATGAGTTAGAGAAGAGATGAATGCCTCCATTTCCATTTCTTCTATCTAAAATATTCAAACTCATGATTTTGAAAATGTATTTCCTTGAAGTAAAGTATTTTTATAGAATTTTTTAACTATATCCCCCACCAAAAAGAAAATAAAATGGACTAGAGAGATGGCTTATCAGTGAAGAGCAATTGCTGTCTCTTCTAGAGAAACCAGATTCGATTCTCAGCACCCACATGGAAGCTCATAGATATATCTAACGCTGTCCCAGGGGACTCAGTGCCTGCTTCTGGTCTCCTTGGGCACCAAACATGCACATGGTGTACAAACACTTATACATATATTTTTGAATGAAATAAAATTAGCTTATTTAAATGAATTAATAGATTAATTCAATAAAAATTAAACTGAACAAATTTTCAAAAAGGAAACATTTACCAAATTTCATGCAAATCTCTAAATTTAATGGCAGCTTCTTTACTCATCTCATTTGTGCACCAGAATTTCTTTGTGCTAAAACTACTCACTAAGAACTGTACTCCTTCTGTCTTTCAGTCACACAAATCCAGAGCTGCGATTTCAGACCATTGTAGGTTTTCACTTACTTCTGCTCCTGTGCTTTTAAAACATTAGGTTCTATTTTTTCATTCCTTAATATTTCCATCCATTCCTTCTTCATTGTATTCTTCAGTTTTAGTCTCAGAATGAGGCTGTCTCACCGCTTTTCAGCCAGAATGTAATTTTGATATGCCAACTTCCTTTGCTCTGCAATGTCTTAACTTGTTCAATTCTGACTTCAGTTTCTTTCTGTTTTATTCAGTAAAATATTAGTGGCCATTGTATTATAGTAAACTTTTCTAGAAAGTACTTTGCATTTTAATGATGGTGTTTATCAGCGGCAGATGTTACCTATAACTTGTAAGATGAGATGAGGTCATTCTTCAGTAGGTTAATTATCTTGTGACCTAATGGACCAAGACCTAGGAGTTACAGCCACACAGCTAAGGGCAGTCCACATTGGGGCATGCTGCATGTCTGTGAAATATGCAAAACTATCTGGTGTATGAGTTTACCAGAAGATTGGGATCAAGGTTATAAAAATAATAATAAATCACTGTGGCAGGGAAGATGTGGAGTTGAAAGGTCATGTTCACTGCACCAAAACACTGGGGCTGAAATAAAAGCTGCCATCTTCCATGGGAACTGCTAGGGGCCTGGAGCGTGAAGCCCTTCCCTGATAGATGGGGTTCAGGTCGTTTCCACTAGGACACACACTGTGTGACTGTGCAAGCACATGGGCTCTTCAGGTCAAGCTGCAGAAAAACCTACGAGTAGGGGTCAGAATTGCTTCTACTAATCAAATTTGATTTTGCCATAATAAATAGCAGTAGACATCAGCAATGCCTAAAATATATGTAAATATGATTTAGAAGTATTTGCTTGGAAGCAGGTTTTAGAATTTTTTTCAGCTAAATGTTATTAGAATAGATGTTATTCTACTACATAAAACAAAATCAGCATCATTTATTTTCACCAATTTTTATATAGTTTTAGTTTAGCATGCAAAGTAATGGGCTTCTCACCGACACTTTCATATATATATATTCTTGTACTTCATTCATGTTCATTTCCTCCAACTTTTTCTGCCTCATCCCAGGTCTTCTTGTTCCTCCAAAACAGGTCTCGTGTGTGTGTGTGTGTGTGTGTGTGTGTGTGTGTGTGTGTGTGTGTG
>NW_021620885.1:7459299-7459471 GCF_004785775.1 Grammomys surdaster | reverse complement strand
GTGTGTGTGTGTGTGTGTGTGTGTGTGTGTGTGTGTGTGTGTGTGTGTGGTGTGCCTGCATTTTGCAAATGAGAAAAAAGTGTATGTTTTGGTTTTCGTCCCGTTGGTGTCTTGCTCCCTCACTCCCCCTTCCTTCAGACTCTTCCTCTCCCTCCCTCCCCTTCCTTCAGAC